>NC_086370.1:24487309-24569983 GCF_036324505.1 Eleginops maclovinus
AACCCCCTTAACCCTAACCCTAACCCTAACCCTAACCCCCTAACCCTAACCCTAACCCTAACCCTAACCCTAACCAGGATATGTTTAAATGACCCTAACCCTAACCTAACCCTAACCTGCATCCCCCACCTCGTTAAACCATTTTCCCAGCTTGGAGCTAACCTCGGGTGAGCCCTGCAACCCACAACCAAGAACCCAATGTATGCAATCACGTGCAGGGCCTGCCATAGGCTCTATGTGGAGGAGACGAGGCATGAAATCAGCCTCAGCATAAAGCAGCACTTATACAGGATCAACGGCGGTGACGGTACAAGTGATCTCTACCTTCATTTTAAACTCCATGGCCCAAAGAACCGCCAGTCTTGGGCCTGGAAAGCAGCTGGAGCTAACCCTAACCCTGGTGCAGAGATGAGCGGCGGAGAGGAGGTGGATTCATCGCCTCAAAACAAGAGACCCCACGGGCCTCAATGAACCCTAGTCTCCAGGACCTTCCGTTAGAAAGTTATTTGTAGTTTTGTGAGAAATTAACCACACTGCGAGTTAACACACCCTGACCATTCCACAGCAAGCAGGTCAGTCTTTGTAATTCAAGTCGTGACTCAGCAGAAACACCGGTTGACCCTCAGCTTAAATGTACACAGTGTATTTTACCACCAGGACTTTGAACCGAACACATTTTGGACGAACAGTTCAGTTTGTTTGGATCAATGTGTGTGTGTGTGTGTGTGTGTGTGTGTGTGTGTGTGTGTGTGTGTGTGTGTGTGTGTGTGTGTGTGTGTGTGTGTGTGTGTGTGTGTGTGTGTGTGTGTGTGTGTGTGCAGAAGATAAAGGTTCAGCTTCTTCCTCTTTTCTCTCATTTCACACTGCTTGTCGACTCACACTGACTGAAGACCAGAGACATGAGGGCTTACCTGCTGCTGGTACTGCTACTGCTGCCGCTGTGCTCTGGAGGTACAAAAACACTTTACTAACTACAGGTTCAATAATTACTTAAAATGCAGCTAAAATAACAAACGTATCTATTCAAACGGAATCTTTAATTTCCGGTACCTGGCCACACTGATTTATAACTATTCGGATGTACCAGGTGTGTTACCTTTCAGACTGGGTGTGAACTTTCTTTATTTCAGCAGCAGATAAATACTGTCCTGCTGATGTATTCACAACGAGCGATCTCAGACATGTTGTTGAAGGTGTGTTCGTGTTGCAGCTCCGAAGTTTAGCATCCGGTGTTACGGAGAGGACTTCCTGATGGTCCGTAACATGCCACTGGACTGTACTGGGAAGGTTCTTCAGGCCTGCTACACCCGGGGTGAGTCCTGGTTTTATGTCAATTCTGTTAAACAAAACCTTAAACTACAGCCACAAATTTGTGTCATGTTCAAATATGGATTAAAGAAGATCTTCAGATTTGGGCAATAATACAAAGTAGAAAGGTTTGTGATAGTCAATCTTTCAGAAGTAATACAGACATCAATGTTGACACTCAGATTTCAATCTATATTTTTCGGGACCAATAACTGCTTCTACTTACCCTAAGAAGTTTGAGAATAATGATGTATACAGTCTCATCAAATTGTGAATTCCTTCTATAATATATTTGCTAAATATTTCCGTGAGGGTTAGCAGTCAGGGCGTTTGTACACTTGATATTTTAGATACTCGATAAAGATAGTTACGATCTCCTGTCTTGTTAATAAAAAGTCAAGGTTGAGTCTTTAAAACGTAATACTTTGTAAGATGAATGAAGTCATGGACACACTTATTTTATAATTGTTATAGTAGTTTTGTAGCGTGCCCCCCCCTTTTCACAACTTAAACAACACCATTTCACTTTAACAGCAGCTCAGATCAACATTTAGAGGGTTATCTCTGTGTGATGACACGTTTCGTGTTTGCTGTTGCAGATAACAGAGAGAAGGGCTGCACTCGGCTCGAGTTGTGTAATCAACCTGGATGGAGCTGTTGCCATACCGACCTCTGCAACGCCTGAGCCAATCACAGCCCAAGAAAGGGACGTCATCCAGACGCATGACATGAAATAAAGCCAGGATTATTTGCCATTATGCAACAGTTTGTGTTTTGTTTTGTGAGCTCAGTATGTGAATGGTTTCTGGACTTTGAATCGAGTGTCGATGTTTCTGTGGACTCAAGCCTGGAGTCTGTGACTGCTCTCTGAACATGTATACATATAAAAACGAAGTGAAAAATGAAAAACATAACCCAACATGAAGTTCCCTAACATCACAGGGCTGATAATGAGGTTCCCTAACATCTCAGGGCTGTTGATGAGGTTCCCTGACATCACAGGGCTGTTGATGAGGTTCCCTGACATCACAGGGCTGTTAATGAAGTTCCTAACATCACAGGGCTGTTAATGAGGTTCCCTAACATCACAGAGCTGTTCATAAAGTTCCCTGACATCACAGGGCTGATAATGAGGTTCCCTAACATCACAGGGCTGATAATGAGGTTCCCTAACATCTCAGGGCTGTTGATGAGGTTCCCTGACATCACAGGGCTGTTAATGAAGTTCCCTAACATCACAGGGCTGATAATGAGGTTCCTTAACATCACAGAGCTGACAATGAGGTTCCCTAACATCACAGAGCAGATAATGAGGTTCCCTAACATCACAGAGCTGTTCATAAAGTTCCCTAACATCACGGGGCTGATAATGAGGTTCCCTAACATCACGGGGCTGATACTGAGGTTCCCTAACATCACAGAGCTGATAATGAGGTTCCCTAACATCACAGAGCTGATAATGAGGTTCCCTAACATCACAGAGCTGATAATGACGTTCCTTAACATCACAGGGCTGATAATGAGGTTCCCTAACATCACAGAGCTGTTCATAAAGTTCCCTAACATCACAGGGCTGATAATGAGGTTCCCTAACATCACGGGGCTGATAATGAGGTTCCCTAACATCACAGAGCTGATAATGACGTTCCTTAACATCACAGGGCTGATAATGAGGTTCCCTGACATCACAGGGCTGTTCATAAAGTTCCCTAACATCACAGGGCTGATAATGAGGTTCCCTAACATCACAGAGCTGTTCATAAAGTTCCCTAACATCAGAGGGCTGATAATGAGGTTCCCTAACATCACAGAGCTGTTCATAAAGTTCCCTAACACCACAGGACTGATAATGACGTTCCCTAACATCACAGGGCTGATAATGAGGTTCCCTAACATCACAGAGCTGATAATGAGGTTCCCTAACATCACAGGGCTGATAATGACGTTCCTTAACATCACAGGGCTGATAATGAGGTTCCCTAACATCACAGAGCTGATAATGACGTTCCTTAACATCACAGGGCTGATAATGAGGTTCCCTAACATCACAGAGCTGATAATGAGGTTCCCTAACATCACAGGGCTGATAATGACGTTCCTTAACATCACAGGGCTGATAATGAGGTTCCCTAACATCACACAGCTGATAATGAGGTTCCTTAACATCACAGAGCTGATAATGACGTTCCTTAACATCACAGGGCTGATAATGAGGTTCCCTAACATCACAGAGCTGATAATGAGGTTCCCTAACATCACAGGGCTGATAATGACGTTCCTTAACATCACAGAGCTGATAATGAGGTTCCCTAACATCACAGAGCTGATAATGAGGTTCCCTAACATCACAGAGCTGATAATGAGGTTCCCTAACATCACAGAGCTGATAATGAGGTTCCCTAACATCACAGAGCTGATAATGACGTTCCTTAACATCACAGAGCTGATAATGAGGTTCCCTAACATCACAGAGCTGATAATGAGGTTCCCTAACATCACAGAGCTGATAATGACGTTCCTTAACATCACAGAGCTGATAATGAGGTTCCCTAACATCACAGAGCTGATAATGAGGTTCCCTAACATCACAGGGCTGATAATGACGTTCCTTAACATCACAGGGCTGATAATGAGGTTCCCTAACATCACAGAGCTGATAATGAGGTTCCCTAACATCACAGAGCTGATAATGACGTTCCTTAACATCACAGGGCTGATAATGAGGTTCCCTAACATCACAGAGCTGTTCATAAAGTTCCCTAACATCACAAGGCTGATAATGAGGTTCCCTAACATCACGGGGCTGATACTGAGGTTCCCTAACATCACAGAGCTGTTCATAAAGTTCCCTAACATCACAGAGCTGATACTGAGGTTCCCTAACATCACAGGGCTGATAATGAGGTTCCCTAACATCACAAGGCTGATAATGAGGTTCCCTAACATCACAGGGCTGATAATGAGGTTCTCTAACATCACAGGGCTGTTAATGAAGTTCCCTAACATCACAGAGCTGATAATGAGGTTCCCTAACATCACAGAGCTGATAATGAGGTTCCCTAACATCACAGAGCTGTTCATAAAGTTCCCTAACATCACAGGGCTGATAATGAGGTTCCCTAACATCACGGGGCTGTTGATGACGATCCCTAACATCACAGGGCTGTTAATGAAGTTCCCTAACATCACAGAGCTGATAATGAGGTTCCCTAACATCACAGAGCTGTTCATAAAGTTCCCTAACACCACAGGGCTGATAATGAGGTTCCCTAACATCACAGAGCTGATACTGAGGTTCCCTAACATCACAGCGCTGTTCATAAAGTTCCCTATCATCACAGGGCTGATAATGAGGTTCCCTAACATCACAGGGCTGATAATGAGGTTCCCTAACATCACAGAGCTGATCATGAGGTTCCCTAACATCACAGAGCTGTTCATAAAGTTCCCTAACATCACACAGCTGATAATGAGGTTCCCTAAAATCACGGGGCTGATAATGAGGTTCCCTAACATCACGGGGCTGATACTGAGGTTCCCTAACATCACAGAGCTGTTCATAAAGTTCCCTAACATCACAGGGCTGATAATGAGGTTCCCTAACATCACAGGGCTGATAATGAGGTTCCCTAACATCACGGGGCTGATAATGAGGTTCCCTAACATCACAGGGCTGATACTGAGGTTCCCTAACATCACAGAGCTGTTCATAAAGTTCCCTAACATCAGAGGGCTGATAATGAGGTTCCCTAACATCACACAGCTGATAATGAGGTTCCCTAACATCACAGGGCTGATAATGAGGTTCCCTAACATCACAGAGCTGATAATGAGGTTCCCTAACATCACAGAGCTGATACTGAGGTTCCCTAACATCAGAGGGCTGATAATGAGGTTCCCTAACATCACACAGCTGATAATGAGGTTCCCTAACATCACAGGGCTGATAATGAGGTTCCCTAACATCACACAGCTGATAATGAGGTTCCCTAACATCACAGGGCTGATAATGAGGTTCCCTAACATCACAGAGCTGATAATGAGGTTCCCTAACATCACAGAGCTGATAATGAGGTTCCCTAACATCACAGAGCTGATAATGAGGTTCCCTAACATCAGAGGGCTGATAATGAGGTTCCCTAACATCACAGGGCTGATAATGAGGTTCCCTAACATCACAGGGCTGATAATGAGGTTCCCTAACATCACAGAGCTGATAATGAGGTTCCCTAACATCAGAGGGCTGATAATGAGGTTCCCTAACATCACAGGGCTGATAATGAGGTTCCCTAACATCACAGAGCTGATAATGAGGTTCCCTAACATCACAGGGCTGATAATGAGGTTCCCTAACATCAGAGCTGATAATGAGGTTCCCTAACATCACACAGCTGATAATGAGGTTCCCTAACATCAGAGCTGATAATGAGGTTCCCTAACATCACAGGGCTGATAATGAGGTTCCCTAACATCACAGAGCTGATAATGAGGTTCCCTAACATCACAGGGCTGATAATGAGGTTCCCTAACATCAGAGCTGATAATGAGGTTCCCTAACATCACACAGCTGATAATGAGGTTCCCTAACATCACAGAGCTGATAATGAGGTTCCCTAACATCACAGGCTGATAATGAGGTTCCCTAACATCAGAGCTGATAATGAGGTTCCCTAACATCACAGGGCTGATAATGAGGTTCCCTAACATCACAGAGCTGATAATGAGGTTCCCTAACATCACAGGGCTGATAATGAGGTTCCCTAACATCAGAGCTGATAATGAGGTTCCCTAACATCACACAGCTGATAATGAGGTTCCCTAACATCAGAGCTGATAATGAGGTTCCCTAACATCACACAGCTGATAATGAGGTTCCCTAACATCACAGGGCTGATAATGAGGTTCCCTAACATCACAGAGCTGATAATGAGGTTCCTTAACATCACAGAGCTGATAATGAGGTTCCCTAACATCACAGGGCTGATAATGAGGTTCCTTAACATCAGAGGGCTGATAATGAGGTTCCCTAACATCACAGGGCTGATAATGAGGTTCCCTAACATCACAGAGCTGATAATGAGGTTCCTTAACATCACAGAGCTGATAATGAGGTTCCCTAACATCACAGGGCTGATAATGAGGTTCCTTAACATCAGAGGGCTGATAATGAGGTTCCCTAACATCACACAGCTGATAATGAGGTTCCCTAACATCACAGAGCTGATAATGAGGTTCCCTAACATCACAGGGCTGATAATGAGGTTCCCTAACATCACAGGGCTGATAATGAGGTTCCCTAACATCACAGGGCTGATAATGAGGTTCCCTAACATCACAGGGCTGATAATGAGGTTCCCTAACATCACACAGCTGATAATGAGGTTCCCTAACATCACACAGCTGATAATGAGGTTCCCTAACATCACAGGGCTGATAATGAGGTTCCCTAACATCACAGGGCTGATAATGAGGTTCCCTAACATCACACAGCTGATAATGAGGTTCCCTAACATCACAGGGCTGATAATGAGGTTCCCTAACATCACACAGCTGATAATGAGGTTCCCTAACATCACAGAGCTGATAATGAGGTTCCCTAACATCACACAGCTGATAATGAGGTTCCCTAACATCACACAGCTGATAATGACGTTCCCTAACATCACAGAGCTGATAATGAGGTTCCCTAACATCACAGGGCTGATAATGAGGTTCCCTAACATCACAGAGCTGATAATGAGGTTCCCTAACATCACAGAGCTGATAATGAGGTTCCCTAACATCACAGAGCTGATAATGAGGTTCCCTAACATCACAGGGCTGATAATGAGGTTCCCTAACATCACAGAGCTGATAATGAGGTTCCCTAACATCACAGGGCTGATAATGAGGTTCCCTAACATCACAGGGCTGATAATGAGGTTCCCTAACATCACAGGGCTGATAATGAGGTTCCCTAACATCACAGGGCTGATAATGAGGTTCCCTAACATCACAGAGCTGATAATGAGGTTCCCTAACATCACAGGGCTGATAATGAGGTTCCCTAACATCACAGAGCTGATAATGAGGTTCCCTAACATCACAGGGCTGATAATGAGGTTCCCTAACATCAGAGGGCTGATAATGAGGTTCCCTAACATCACACAGGCTGATAATGAGGTTCCCTAACATCACAGGGCTGATAATGAGGTTTCCTAACATCACACAGCTGATAATGAGGTTCCCTAACATCACAGGGCTGATAATGAGGTTCCCTAACATCAGAGGGCTGATAATGAGGTTCCCTAACATCACAGGGCTGATAATGAGGTTCCCTAACATCACAGGGCTGATAATGAGGTTTCCTAACATCACAGGGCTGATAATGAGGTTCCCTAACATCACAGGGCTGATAATGAGGTTCCCTAACATCACAGGGCTGATAATGAGGTTTCCTAACATCACACAGCTGATAATGAGGTTCCCTAACATCACACAGCTGATAATGAGGTTCCCTAACATCACAGGGCTGATAATGAGGTTTCCTAACATCACAGGGCTGATAATGAGGTTTCCTAACATCACACAGCTGATAATGAGGTTCCCTAACATCACACAGCTGATAATGAGGTTCCCTAACATCACAGGGCTGATAATGAGGTTCCCTAACATCACACAGCTGATAATGAGGTTCCCTAACATCACAGGGCTGATAATGAGGTTCCCTAACATCACAGAGCTGATAATGAGGTTCCCTAACATCACAGGGCTGATAATGAGGTTCCCTAACATCACAGGGCTGATAATGAGGTTCCCTAACATCACAGGGCTGATAATGAGGTTCCCTAACATCACAGAGCTGATAATGAGGTTCCCTAACATCACAGGGCTGATAATGAGGTTCCCTAACATCACAGGGCTGATAATGAGGTTCCCTAACATCACAGGGCTGATAATGAGGTTCCCTAACATCACAGGGCTGATAATGAGGTTCCCTAACATCACAGGGCTGATAATGAGGTTCCCTAACATCACAGGTGTGATTATTCTGTCTACAGTAGTTGATATGTAGGCTGAAACGGTGCATTCAGGTGCTCCTCGGATGGTCCACCTCACAGCGTTGGTCTTCACAAACCCTTTTTTCAGAGTCTTCTGACACCACATGAAAGCTGCTAAAGGCTACAATGCTTACAGAGACAGGAGGGAAGCTAGATACCGTTTTTAGTATTTATTTGCATTTTTTTGTTGAAATCTTCAAAACAGTCTGTCGTCTGACAGGAATGAATTAGAGAAAACATGATTGGCTCAAAAAAGTCACATGAACATCGTTATGGTTACCGAACACTGTAAAATTAACAGACAGACCCCACCCATTGCGCCCCCCCCCAACCCCGCACCCCAGAGGCCGATTAGAAAAAATGAAGACATGAAAGATGGGAGATAAAAAGATTAAAGATATAAAAGATATGTAAAGGGGCAAATAAAAATCATATCAAAGATGGAGAGATGAAGATATAAAGAGTTAAAGATATGAGAGATGAAAATATAAAGATATGAGAGATGGAGATATAAAGATATGAGAGATGAAAATATAAAGATATGAGAGATGGAGATATAAAGATATGAGAGATGAAAATATAAAGATATGAGAGATGAAAATATAAAGATATGAGAGATGAAAATATAAAGATATGAGAGATGAAAATATAAAGATATGAGAGATGAAAATATAAAGATATGAGAGATGAAAATATAAAGATATGAGAGATGGAGATATAAAGATATGAGAGATGAAAATATAAAGATGGAGATATAAAGAGATGAGAGATGGAGATATACAGATAAAAAGTATTAAAAAGGCAAAACATGAATGAGCCCCCGTGGGGTGATGACAGTCAGAAAGATTTTGGACAGAACAATAAACAGAGATGGTCCATGAGAAACACACATCAGCAGTCACTCAATCAGTCACTGAAAACAAGCAGAGGAGCAGCTGTCCTGAACCCTGATTGGCTGAGAGATTAAATGTGGTTTTTACAGTGTAGCTGAGGAGCTGCTGCCCCCTGGTGGTAACAGAAATATACACACAGATCTCTGCAGCATATACAAACTGACATCAAAATCACCAAGTCACAGTTTCCTCTGGAGCTCCTTCAGGCGGCGGCGTTTTATTTTGAAGGCCCTCCTGGGTCCACTGGCCAGACGGTGAGCGTTAAAATGTTCCCAGCATGCTTCTGGGTGTGGTTCATGTTTCCTGCATGTTTCACATTAAAAGCCTCCCGCAGTTATGTCCCTTCCCCAGAGGGATTTGATTGAGAAATGTCTCTAAGAAGTTAGGCGGTTTAACAAAATAAAAGCCCAACAAAGTCCAGTCAAAGGAGAGAATCAGTTTCTTGTTTTAAACGTCCTGCAGCTAGTTCCAAGTTACTGTTTATTTTCATCAAAAACAGCAATAAAACTGAGTCAAAATGTCTGAGTACTGCTAAACCAACATGTAAAGAGAACCAGTTTCTGAAACTCACTCAAGACTTCAGGTCCACTTCCTGTGTTACTGCTCTGCTCTGATTGGAGAAAAAGTCACCTGATGTCACACACACACACACACACACAGAACATTCAATCACAATGTCTGGCTGGTCCTCACAAAGATAGCTGTACCAACAGCCACACACACTCTTAAGAGGTGAGGGGGGGCAGCCCCTCATCGCTGGGCGTAGCAGTGTCGTCGCTCGGATCCAGGCTGTCCTTCAGACTCACACTGCTGTCAGAGGGCGGTGGGGTCAGATCTGAAGGGGGCGGGGACAATGCAGGAGGGGGCGGGGTGTCCGGGGAGGGTTCCTGGGTCCCATTGGCCGTTGGGAGAGAGATGGGTTCCTGTGCGGGTGTGGCTGCTGAGAGATTGGGCGTGGTTACGGATAGAGGGGGTGGGATGAAGTCAGGGGCTGAGAGAGAGAGCTGCCCGTCAGGGAGGGAGAGGGGGGGTCTCTCCACCAAACGCCACTGCATGATGCTGGTGTCCTTCCCTCCCGTGGAGACCAGGTGACTGTCGTTATACAGGAAGCTGACGTTGGTCACATGACTGCTGTGAGCGCTGTACTTATGGCTGGGAGCCTGCGGGGAAACACACCTCCAGCTCATTGAACCTGTAGAACGGGAAGTGTGTGTGTGTGTGTGTGTGTGTGTGTGTGTGTGTGTGTGTGTGTGTGTGTGTGTGTGTGTGTGTGTGTGTGTGTGTTTCTCACCTTGGGGGTGGAGCATGGGTAGGCAAACAGGTGAACTTTACAGAAGTCGTCTGCCAGAGCGATCACCTTCCTGTTGTGAGATCTGATCAGAGCGTTGATGTCGGTGCCGTCTGAACCCTCAGGCCACACACCTGAGACACACACACACACACACACACAATAATTGAACTGTAAATGTACAGGTGCTCTGAATGTACAGGTGTATTGAGTGTACAGGTGTACAGAGCGTACTGACCGAACACGTGGTACCCCAGTACGCAGGTGTAGGTGGCCCAGTCAATGTCTTTGCACTCGGAGCGATTTCTGATCAGCTTACAGCCGTTTGGAACGTCCCCTAAAAACACACTGTAACTACACAGGACTACACAGATACACAGAGACCAGAAGAGATACACAGAGACCAGCAGAGATACACAGAGACCAGCAGAGGCAGAGTACTCACAGTACAGGATCTCGTAGTCTCCAGAGTTGGACATGATGAAGTTGTTGTCAGGTGACCAGTCCAGGTGTGTGATGTAGCTCGAATGACCCTGTGCAAACATCCAGGTAGCCCATGAACACACCTGACCTTCATCATCATCATCATCCTCATCTCAATCATCATCATCACATTCATCATCATCATCATCAACAGGTCCATTTTTCTATTCGATGAATCAATGCTGATTTGATTGGATGAATCATTAGGGTCCGGGTTTAATTGGATGAATCATTAGGGTCCGGGTTTGATTGGATGAATCATTAGGGTCCGGGTTTGATTGGATGAATCATTAGGGTCCGGGTTTGATTGGATGAATCATTAGGGTCCGGGTTTGATTGGATGAATCATTAGGGTCCGGGTTTGATTGGATGAATCATTAGGGTCCGGGTTTAATTGGATGAATCATTAGGGTCCGGGTTTGATTGGATGAATCATTAGGGTCCGGGTTTAATCGGATGAATCATTAGGGTCCGGGTTTGATTGGATGAATCATTAGGGTCCGGGTTTGATTGGATGAATCTTTAGGTTCCGGGTTTGATTGGATGAATCATTAGGGTCCGGGTTTAATTGGATGAATCATTAGGCTCCGGGTTTAATCGGATGAATCATTAGGGTCCGGGTTTAATCGGATGAATCATTAGGGTCCAGGTTTGATTGGATGAATCATTAGGGTCCGGGTTTGATTGGATGAATCATTAGGGTCCGGGTTTGATTGGATGAATCATTAGGGTCCGGGTTTGATTGGATGAATCATTAGGGTCTGGGATTGATTGAATGAATCATTAGGGTCCGGGTTTGATTGGATGAATCATTAGGGTCTGGGTTTAATTGGATGAATCATTAGGGTCCGGGTTTAATTGGATGAATCATTAAGGTCCGGGTTTGATTGGATGAATCATTAGGGTCCGGGTTTGATTGGATGAATCATTAGGGTCTGGGATTGATTGGATGAATCATTAGGGTCCGGGTTTAATTGGATGAATCATTAGGCTCCGGGTTTAATCGGATGAATCATTAGGGTCCGGGTTTGATTGGATGAATCATTAGGGTCCGGGTTTAATCGGATGAATCATTAGGGTCCAGGTTTGATTGGATGAATCATTAGGGTCCGGGTTTGATTGGATGAATCATTAGGGTCCGGGTTTGATTGGATGAATCATTAGGGTCCGGGTTTGATTGGATGAATCATTAGGGTCTGGGATTGATTGAATGAATCATTAGGGTCCGGGTTTGATTGGATGAATCATTAGGGTCTGGGTTTAATTGGATGAATCATTAGGGTCCGGGTTTAATTGGATGAATCATTAAGGTCCGGGTTTGATTGGATGAATCATTAGGGTCCGGGTTTGATTGGATGAATCATTAGGGTCTGGGATTGATTGAATGAATCATTAGGGTCCGGGTTTAATTGGATGAATCATTAGGGTCCGGGTTTGATTGGATGAATCATTAGGGTCTGGGATTGATTGAATGAATCATTAGGGTCCGGGTTTGGTTGGATGAATCATTAGGGTCCGGGTTTGATTGGATGAATCATTAGGGTCTGGGATTGATTGAATGAATCATTAGGGTCCGGGTTTAGTTGGATGAATCATTAGGGTCCGGGTTTGATTGGATGAATCATTAGGGTCTGGGATTGATTGAATGAATCATTAGGGTCCGGGTTTGGTTGGATGAATCATTAGGGTCCGGGTTTGATTGGATGAATTATAAAGGAAGTCAAAGGGACTGACCGTGCACTTCCCGTAGCGGCTGTACTTGCGTCCTCTCTCAGAGACGGTGTAGAGGTAAATAAGGTTATCGTGAGATCCAACCGCCAACAGAGCGCCATCTGCAGACACAAAGAGAGGAGCATTATGGGTAATGTAGTTCACTTCTCCCAAAGCATAGTCATGAAAACAGGATGATGTCACCCACCGACAGAGAAGCGCATCACTGACAGCTGCTCGTTTCCGTCGGTGTGGATCGACACCAGGTCTGTGGTTTCTGCGTCCAGGACGTACCACCTAAGAGACAGACAGGGTGAGAGAAAGACAGATGAGAGACAGACAGTTGCGAGGCAGTTGAGAGACAGACAGGGTGAGAGACAGAGAGTGAGAGACAGAAAGAGATACTGACTTTCCTGAATGTGTTCCTATAGCGACCACTGCTCCGCTGGGATGGAAGTCTGCACAGTGTCCGTGTTCCTGAAAGGACATAAAGCTGTCAATCATCCTCCAATCAGCTGTCACTCATCCAGTCAGATATCAATCATCCTCCAATCAGCTGTTAACCACCCAATCAGATATCATCCATCCAATCAGCTGTCCATCATCCAATCAGCTGTCAACCACCCAATCAGCTGTCCATCATCCAATCAGCTGTCACTCACCCAATCAGATATCCATCATCCAACCAGCTGTCCATCATCCAATCAGATATCAACCATCCAATCAGCTGCCCATCATCCAATCAGCTGTCAACCACCCAATCAGCTGTCCATCATCCAATCAGCTGTCACTCACCCAATCAGATATCCATCATCCAACCAGCTGTCCATCATCCAATCAGATATCAACCATCCAATCAGCTGTCCATCATCCAATCAGATATCCATCACCCAATCAGCTGTCACTCATCCAATCAGCTGTCAACCACCCAATCAGATATCAACCATCCAATCAGCTGTCCATCATCCAATCAGCTGTCACTCATTCAATCAGCTGTCACTCATCCAATCAGATATCCATCACCCAATCAGCTGTCACACATCCATTCAGCTGTCTAAACTCACCTCCAGCGTGCGACTCCACTGCAGCCGATGCTCGTCAGCGCTCCAGACGCAGACCAGCCGGTCCTGAGCGCAGGTCAGGAACATCCCTCTGGATGGGTGGGAGGCCAAACCCCACAGCTCGTCTGTGTGACCCTGAACATATCACAGTATTACTGAGGCCCTGAACACATCACCACAGTACTGAGACCCTCAACATATCACCACCTAGAACAAGAATAGTAATAATAATAATGACAAAATAAAAACAATAAATAAAATAAACACCTGGACCTCCACCAGGAAGCCGTCGTTGAAGGTTCCTCTGAGGATGAAGTTACGAGATGTTCCGACCAGGAACTCATCCCCTTTCCCCTCAGCAACCGCTCGGATGGATCCGTACTGATCCGGAACCTGCAGACACACATCGTGGGACCCCAGTACAGAGTGAGTGAGTGAGTGAGTGAGTGAGTGAGTGAGTGAGTGAGTGAGTGAGTGAGTGAGTGAGTGAGTGAGTGAGTGAGTGAGTGAGTGAGTGACTGAGTGACTGAGTGACTGAGTACCTCTATGTCCCGCTCCGCTCTCACTTCCTGGTCCCACAGGATGATCTTCCGGTCTTTTCCTCCCCCGGTTAGCAGACTGCCGCTCCTCGTCTCACACACACAAAACACACTGCCTTCATGAGCCTTGATCTGCCGGCTGATCTGAAATGCTACACACACACACACACACACACACACACACAGACAGACAGACAGACAGACAGACAGACAGACAGACAGACAGACAGACAGACAGACACACAGACACACAGACAGACACACAGACACACACACACACACACACACACACACACACACACACACACACACACACACAGGCATTAGTTGTATTGTTAAGGTAAAATAAAGAACATCCAGAAATAAATAATAACAACATGCCCCAGCTGGGTTTAAACTCAGCAGCAGCAGCAGCAGCAGCAGCAGCAGGAGTGAATGACCTCATTGGAGGAATGAAAGTTAGCCGCCTCCCCCCCCGGATACGCCTGAGGATAGCTGCGTTGCGATGACATGTTAGAACCATTGTTCTAGCTCACTTTTAGCTGACTGTTTTAACTGTTTATCTATTGCATTTTGGGATTCTTGTACCACATTCCTCTATGGTTTCTGAACATTTTTAGATTACCATTAGATTTAGTGAACGACTGACGGCAACGCCCTGCCACTGAACAAGAGACAGCCTGTCAGAGAATGTATTGACAATATTGTGCTGCATTATTGCTTCTAGGTAAAAACTGCAACTCCAATCAGCTAAATATCCTCCCCAGAGTATCTAGGATTCCAGAGGATCACCTGATGACTCTCGTTTTTGCTATGTGTGTAAGTCCGTTTCATTAAATTAGCATTTCGAGAGTGACACATTTCCCTACATTATGATCACCAAAGGATGTCTGAAGAGTGAAACTTGTGGCCAGCCGAGCAATAGTTGGAAAAAAACCTCAGCAGATTTTCCAGCTCCTCCCCCCTCTAGCCGTGATGTCCCCCACTCTAAGTCTTAACGAGCTCTCCCATACACACCCATTATAAAATGTGAAACGCCGTGACATTTTCACAAAACGTAAGCTGTGACTACGCAAGAACTGTAGTAGCTATAAAAAAAATATCCAATTAGTCTAATAAAGTCCATAGTCCCGAGAACCATTTAAAGTGTTAAAAATTAAAATATTATTCTGCATATTTAAGTATGGGGAATCTGTATGGGGTCACAGTGGGCTGTTTTTGAGCTCTGTTCAAATGGATTTCCCATTCATTCCTATGGGGAAAATGATCGCAGATTTTCTGCGATCATTTTGCGCGAAAACGGTTAGGCAAATCTCTTAGAAAAGACATAGCACACAGATCTCGATCCTTTCGGACGTTTTGATGTGATTTTTGTGTGTTTCGCGTCATCGCTGCCGGACGAGTAGCATAGCAAAATTTGTGACGGAAGAAGGAGAATAAGATGAGATAAATATGTCGAATACTAGACTGTGTGCGGCTCCGCCAGTCACACAGAACGACTGGTACAGTCAGAGGAGCTGGATCTGTTCACAATCTGGGTCTAGGTGCAGTTCTAGATCTGGGTCTAGGTCGGGTCTAGGTCTTCTGGGTCTGGGTCTGGGTCTCACCTCGTGGGCCCTTCCCAGGCGGGGGGGTCTCAGCAGCGCTGCGGGTCCACACTAGCAAGACCCCCCCGAGTCTCCGGTAAGGATGTCCCCGGTGCTCAGGAACACCAAACACTGCACAAACTTCGGCTTCTCGTATTTCTGAGAGAGAGCGGACAGAACCATGCTAAATACTACAGGATGAAAAATGACCCAAATATCCATTTTCAATGTAGTAAATACACCAATAAAGAAACCGTAAATAACCTGCAAATATTCAGCCTGGGAAGGGTTATATATATCCTGTATATAACACGTTTATACCCCATATATTACCCGTATATAACACATACATATCCCATATATATTCTGTATATAACACGTATACATCCCGTATATAACACGTATATATCATAAATATTTCCCCTATATATCCCATATATTACCCGTATATATCCCATATATTACCCGTATATATATCCCATATATTACCCGTATATATATCCCATATATTACCCGTATATATATCCCATATATTACCCGTATATATCCCATATATTACCCGTATATATATCCCATATATTACCCGTATATATCCCATATATTACCCGTATATATATCCCATATATTACCCGTATATATCCCATATATTACCCGTATATATCCCATATATTACCCGTATATATCCCATATATTACCCGTATATATCCCATATATTACCCGTATATATCCCATATATTACCCGTATATATCCCATATATTACCCGTATATATATCCCATATATTACCCGTATATATATCCCATATATTACCCGTATATATCCCATATATTACCCGTATATATATCCCATATATTACCCGTATATATCCCATATATTACCCGTATATATATCCCATATATTACCCGTATATATCCCATATATTACCCGTATATATATCCCATATATTACCCGTATATATATCCCATATATTACCCGTATATATCCCATATATTACCCGTATATATATCCCATATATTACCCGTATATATATCCCATATATTACCCGTATATATATCCCATATATTACCCGTATATATATCCCATATATTACCCGTATATATATCCCATATATTACCCGTATATATCCCATATATTACCCGTATATATATCCCATATATTACCCGTATATATCCCATATATTACCCGTATATATATCCCATATATTACCCGTATATATATCCCATATATTACCCGTATATATCCCATATATTACCCGTATATATATCCCATATATTACCCGTATATATATCCCATATATTACCCGTATATATATCCCATATATTACCCGTATATATATCCCATATATTACCCGTATATATCCCATATATTACCCGTATATATATCCCATATATTACCCGTATATATATCCCATATATTACCCGTATATATATCCCATATATTACCCGTATATATATCCCATATATTACCCGTATATATATCCCATATATTACCCGTATATATATCCCATATATTACCCGTATATATCCCATATATTACCCGTATATATATCCCATATATTACCCGTATATATATCCCATATATTACCCGTATATATCCCATATATTACCCGTATATATATCCCATATATTACCCGTATATATATCCCATATATTACCCGTATATATATCCCATATATTACCCGTATATATATCCCATAAGCTGAATAAAACCAATAGACTTTGCCATGCCGACCATCCTCACCCCGAAGATGCCTTGTTTTCGGGCCAGTGAGGTCCCACTCCAGGTCCAGAAGAAGATGTGGGATTTCCCACAGGTGACAATGGTGTTGGGGTCGGTGGGGTGGAACTCCACATCCAGCACCACCTCGTTAGTGGTCTGTAACAGAAGCAGAGGTTCAATCCAGCTGCTGGAATATTGAATACACTTTATATTTTCTATTAAGGATGAACTGTGAACCCAAAACACACAGCTGCATCACAGACAGGTTCAGGACACAAACTGAATCACAGTGTATGTTTCTGCTCCTACAGACTGATGGTTGTGGGGGTAATGATGGTAATGATGGTAATGATGGTAATGATGGTAATGATGGTAATGATGGTATTAATGGTAATGATGTAGGGCTGAACGATCTATCGTTTTGGACCGAAAATCGCGATCTCAGACAACACGATTTTGGGATCGTCAAAGCTGCAGTTTTTGCTTGGTGCATATTAATAATAATAATTTCCTCAATAATTTCACATGAATGCCCAAGGCTCTGTGTCAGCTACCGATCAGAAAGCTGCAGGCTGCGCGTGACCAGATCACGTGTTCGCCACCCAAGTCAGTGTGTAGCTCGTCATTCAATTTCAAGCATGGCTGAAGCAGGAGCAGAAGCGGAGCCGACGAAATTAATAGCAAAGAAAAACAGCACGTCGGTCATTTGGCAGTATTTTGGATTTGAGGCCAGTGATGAACACCAGAAACAGGTGTTGTGCCGAACATGTCGTGTAAAAGTGGCTACATCGGCTGGCAATACCACCAATTTACATCGCCACTTGCGAATTCACCACCTGAACTTGTATGATGAGTGCATGGCGAAAAAGAACTGTGAAACATCAAGCAGCAGCGACACTTCGGCAAAACAGCCAACAATAACATCATTGTTCGCCAGTGTGACGCCTTATGAAAGAACTAGCAGAAGACACAAGGAGATTACCACTGCCCGACTTACATATCGAAGGACATGGTGTCTGTAAACACCGTGACCAAAGACGCATTCAAACGTTTGCTACGCACAATGGATAAGAGGTATGTTCTGCCCTCCCGCACATACTTCAATCAAGTTGCCATCCCACAGCTCTACGCAGAATGTAAGGCCAAAGTTGTAAATGAGCTGGAAAACACGGAGTTTTATGCGTCAACTACTGATCTGTGGTCAAGCAGAACGACCGAGCCCTACATGACTTTGACCGTGCATTTCGTCAACGCCAACTTCGAGTTGTGTAGCCGCTGCCTGCAGACAGCATACTTCCCCACTGACCATACCGGGGAGAATATTGCCATGGGGCTGAAGGAGTGCTTGGCCAACTGGGGTCTAAAAGAAGAGGCCCAGACGTGCATAACAACAGCCAACGCTTCAAATATGGTCAAAGCAATGGGACTTAACCAATGGACCAGACTGCAGTGCTTCGGACACAGGCTGCATCTTGCAATTGGTAAGTACAAGAATGTGTGTTTGTGCGAGTGTGTATGTTTACAAGGTTACTACAAGTGTGAGAGTTCGTATTATCTGGGGACGAAGCGCCGAGAAGTTTGTTGTCAAGCTGTCGTTAGCTGACCAACTGTTAGCACAATGCTACTTTAACATACTGTTTATCCTAGGGAGAAAAATGAACCCTTTCATCGGTAAGCTTTGTGTGTGTGTGTGTGTGTGTGTGTGTGTGTGTGTGTGTGTGTGTGTGTGCACGTTTTAAGGATTAGGGATTAGTGAGGCCATGTAATGTGTGTTTCGGTGCGAGGGGGAAACGTGTTTTTGGTACAATAAACGGCTAGCGTGTTTTAGTAGTAGCACATGTCAGGCTGGTGCAACATCAGCTGATGCCACTATACGGATTAAATGATGTTTTGGTTTTTAGTGGAATATCTAAGAAGCATATTAATTACCAATTACAAATTAATTTATGGGCAATAACTTACTGTGGTAGTACCACCTGAAGTCTGCTGCTAAAAAAACGTCATTGAACTAAATACATGACAACAGATGTAATCAATGGTATGTTATGAATACTGTGTTATGAGCTATCCTTATGGCTTTTCATACTGTAATACATGTAATGTTTTCCCCCAGAAAATGCTGTCAAAGATGAGCAAAGAATCAAACGGGCCACAGGACAAGCAGCTGGTTGCGGTCTTCACTCACAGCTGGAAGAAGAAGGCGGCACTAAAACAGGCACAGCAAGACTTGAACCTACCTCAACAGTCACTGGTCACTGAATGTCCGACACGATGGGGCTCCCGGCAGAAAATGATTGGGAGGGTGTTGGAGCAGAGCAAGGCACTGTGCCAGGTTCTGTCTGAAGACAGGAAGACGCGGCACCTGGTCCCCACTTGGCAAGACACAGATGTCCTTGAATCTGTAAACAATGCCCTCGGTCCTCTTCAGGAGTTCACAGACGCCCTCTCAGGTGAGGACTATGTAAGCGTGTCATACCTGAAGCCAGTGCTTCATCTCCTCAGAACAGCAACGCTTGCTGAAACTGACCAGGACACGAATCTCACCAAGGAGATCAAATCAAGAGCTCTCCACTACATTGAAGAGAAATACAGCGACCCAGTGACACAGGAGCTCTTGGACATCACATCCTTCCTTGATCCAAGATTCAAGAAGAGCTACATAAGTGAAGAGAATGTCCCATACATCAAAGACAGAGTGAAGATGGAAATGGAACAGGTGGCACAAAAGGTAAGCTTTCCTTTTTCTTTGTTGTTTCAAAATAAAACAAAGTTGTATTTGTGTTTTGAATTTTTGAACTATACTCTACTGACATTTTAAACTTTTAGACAAAATGCCTCGTTGGTCTTTATCACAACTGATAGAAAACATTGATGCCTCTTATTACTGTGTGTTGCAGGAGCAGAGGGCTTGTGTTACAACCCATCCCATGCCCCTGAGTGCAGAAGAAGAACCACCATCCACCTCTACAAAGCGAAAGCGGTCACTGGGCAGCTTTTTCAAGACCAAGGCGGTCCCTGCTTCCTCTACTGTGCAGTTGGAGGATACCATTAAAGCAGAACTGGACAACTACCTCATAACTCCTACCATTGATGGAGAGCAAGATCCACTGGCCTGGTGGAGAGTGCACAATGTCAACTTCCCATGGCTTAGCAAGTTGGCTCGTAAGTACCTTTGCATACCAGCAACGAGTGCACCATCAGAGAGACTGTTCAGTGCCAGTGGCAATATTGTCACATGTCAGCGTGCAAGTCTGAAGCCAGCAAAGGTTGACATGTTGGTTTTCTTGGCCAAAAATCTCTGAAGGGATGAAGGGGAAGATTATTGCTTTTTGTTGTTGTTCTTCTGCACCTTACCCTGACATGTCTTTGTTCCATTAAAAAGGTGTTCACTCTTTTTTACTTATCTTTTGTTTACAGACTAGATGTTAAATAATGGAACCAGTTGGACATCTTTTGTTGATGAGGAAAATGTATTAGTTTTATTATTATTATTTAGTTTTACTACCTTTACATTTCACTTCCTCTTGCCACTTTATCTGAAGCAGCACAGGTTTCTGAATACACGGGTTGAATATCTGTAACTGCTGCTGATGTTGATGTTCATAAGCTAGCTCCTTTGAGCCATTTTGCACTACTTTTAAGGTAAGACTTCTTTTTTTGCTCCACTTTGTTGTTACACTGAAACTTTTGTTTAAATAAAAAAAATCGTGGAGAAATCTCTGCCAGAAAAATCGCAATTTCAATTTTTTCTTAAAATCGTTCAGCCCTATAATGATGGTGATGATGGTAATGATGGTGATGATGGTAATGATGGTAATGATGGTATTGATGGTAATGATGGTAATGATGGTATTGATGGTAATGATGGTAATGATGGTATTGATGGTATTGATGGTAATGATGGTATTGATGGTATTGATGGTATTGATGGTAATGATGGTAATGATGGTAATGATGGTATTGATGGTATTGATGGTGATGATGGTATTGATGGTATTGATGGTATTGATGGTAATGATGGTATTGATGGTAATGATGGTAATGATGGTGATGATGGTATTGATGGTATTGATGGTAATGATGGTATTGATGGTGATGATGGTATTGATGGTAATGATGGTGATGATGGTATTGATGGTAATGATGGTAATGATGGTATTGATGGTAATGATGGTAATGATGGTAATGATGGTGATGATGGTATTGATGGTATTGATGGTAATGATGGTATTGATGGTATTGATGGTAATGATGGTATTGATGGTGATGATGGTAATGATGGTGATGATGGTATTGATGGTAATGATGGTATTGATGGTAATGATGGTATTGATGGTATTGATGGTAATGATGGTAATGATGGTATTGATGGTGATGATGGTAATGATGGTGATGATGGTAATGATGGTATTGATGGTATTGATGGTGATGATGGTATTGATGGTAATGATGGTAATGATGGTGATGATGGTAATGATGGTGATGATGGTAATGATGGTATTGATGGTATTGATGGTGATGATGGTATTGATGGTATTGATGGTATTGATGGTAATGATGGTATTGATGGTGATGATGGTGATGATGGTATTGATGGTATTGATGGTGATGATGGTAATGATGGTATTGATGGTATTGATGGTAATGATGGTATTGATGGTATGATGGTAATGATGGTATTGATGGTGATGATGGTATTGATGGTATTGATGGTATTGATGGTGATGATGGTATTGATGGTAATGATGGTATTGATGGTAATGATGGTAATGATGGTATTGATGGTGATGATGGTATTGATGGTATGATGGTGATGATGGTAATGATGGTATTGATGGTATTGATGGTAATGATGGTATTGATGGTATTGATGGTATTGATGGTAATGATGGTATTGATGGTATGATGGTATTGATGGTAATGATGGTATGATGGTAATGATGGTAATGATGGTATTGATGGTAATGATGGTATTGATGGTATTGATGGTAATGATGGTAATGATGGTATGATGGTAATGATGGTAATGCTGGTAATGATGGTAATGATGGTATTGATGGTAATGATGGTATTGATGGTATTGATGGTAATGATGGTAATGATGGTAATGATGGTATTGATGGTAATGATGGTATTGATGGTAATGATGGTATTGATGGTAATGATGGTATTGATGGTAATGATGGTAATGATGGTAATGATGGTATTGATGGTAATGATGGTATTGATGGTATTGATGGTAATGATGTAATGATGGTATTGATGGTAATGATGGTAATGATGGTATTGATGGTAATGATGGTAATGATGGTAATGATGGTATTGATGGTAATGATGGTAATGATGGTAATGATGGTATTGATGGTATTGATGGTATGATGGTAATGATGGTAATGATGGTATTGATGGTATTGATGGTATGATGGTAATGATGGTAATGATGGTATTGATGGTATGATGGTAATGATGGTATTGATGGTATGATGGTATTGATGGTATTGATGGTAATGATGGTATTGATGGTATTGATGGTATTGATGGTAATGATGGTATTGATGGTATGATGGTAATGATGGTATTGATGGTGATGATGGTATTGATGGTAATGATGGTATTGATGGTAATGATGGTAATGATGGTAATGATGGTAATGATGGTATTGATGGTAATGATGGTATTGATGGTAATGATGGTATTGATGGTAATGATGGTAATGATGGTATTGATGGTATTGATGGTAATGATGGTATTGATGGTATTGATGGTAATGATGGTATTGATGGTATTGATGGTATTGATGGTAATGATGGTATTGATGGTAATGATGGTATTGATGGTAATGATGGTATTGATGGTAATGATGGTAATGATGGTAATGATGGTAATGATGGTAATGATGGTATTGATGGTAATGATGGTAATGATGGTAATGATGGTATTGATGGTAATGATGGTAATGATGGTATTGATGGTAATGATGGTATTGATGGTATTGATGGTAATGATGGTAATGATGGTAATGATGGTATTGATGGTATTGATGGTAATGATGGTAATGATGGTAATGATGGTAATGATGGTATTGATGGTAATGATGGTAATGATGGTACTCTAAGTGTTAAGTGTTAATAATATTGATGCTATTAATGGTGTTGATGGTATTTGACAAAGTGATAAATTCCCACCTTGATTTCTGCGATCTTTGACTTCTTCTGCCACTCCCACACTGTCAGCATGTGGTCGTTACAGTCGTCTACAACACTGAGGTGCTGCCCCAAGTCCTGTGGACACAGACAGGTTACCGACAGACAGGTTACAGGCAGACATCTCACAGACAGAAAGCCAGATATACAGTATGTGGACTACAGTTCCCATGATGCAGCTGGGTGATACTCACAGCTTTAGAGAAAGCCAGAGATCCGACACCGCGCTCGAAGGTTCCCAACCCAATGACCTGCAGCGTGGAAAGACTGACAGAGTCCCAGATCCGGACGTGAGGCTGCAGCGCCTGAACGCACCACAGACAGGTTTTGGTCATTGTTGAAAAAGGGAAAGTTGTAGGCTTAGTTTTTGTCTGTTTTTGTCCTCACCCGTCCGTCTTTGTCCACTCCTGCAATCTGTCCCGTAGCTATCCGGATTTTATCCGGATGGATGGCCAGACTTACAGGGACACAGATACATGATGTCAAATACAGTCAGGCCATTAAGAGGGCAGAAGGTCATTCATATTCTCGTTAGCTCTCACCATTTGACGCAGTCGGTGTGTCCGAGGTAATGTCTCTGAGTCCGTTCCTCGTAGTTAAACAGAACGACGACTGACGCCACAAAGTAAACCATTTCTCCGGTTGGCAGGAGGAACACATTGGCTCTGCAGTCTCTGCCGCGGTAACCATACCTGCAAGAAGTCAAGGAAGCACCTGGAGATCTAAGGGAAACCTTCTGAAGCTACTGAGGATCTACTGAGGAACTATAGGGCTCTATTGAGGTTCTAATGAGGATCTACAAATGATAGACTGAGGATATACTAATGATCTACTGAGGATCTACTGAAGCTCTAACAACAATCTTCTCAGGATCTGCAAGGATCAACTAAGGATCTACTGAAGATCTACTGACGATTTACTAACGATCTACTGAGGATCTACAAACTATCTAATGATGATCTAATGAGGATCAACTGAGGATCTACAGAATATCTACTGAAGACCTACTGAGGCTCTGCAAGTATCAACTAATGATCTGCTGAGGATCTACTGAAACTCTACCAACGATCGACTTAGGATCAGCTTAAGATCTACTGAGGATCTGCAACGATTAACTAAGGATATACTGAAGATCTACTACAAATATACTGAGGATCAACTGAAAATCTATGAACGATCTACTAAGGATCTAGTGAGGATCTATTAATGATCTACTGAGGGATCTCCTAATAATCTACTACAGATAAGGATCTACTCAGGATCTGAAAGGATAAACTAATGATCTGCTTAAGATCTACTGAGGATCAACTTAAGATCTATTTACAACCTACTAAAGATCTACTGAAGATCTACTGATGATCTACAAAATATCTACTGAGCCTCTGCAAGGATCAACTAATGATCTACTACGGATCTACTAAAGCTCTACCAACGATTTATTAAGTATCAACTAAAGAAGATCTACAGAGGATCTGATGCTGCATCTGTTTTGTTATTCTATGTTTTGAGGGTTAAACCGGTGTAACATTGCTCTGAGTAGCTCTCACGTGATCTGATTATTATCAGTGTCTGTTGGAATTATGTTACTTTATGTGATGTGTACAGAGAGGATACACCCATTCCAGCTTGAGTCTTTCTGAAGGAAGCTCCGTCCGAACGTCCTCGTAGCTCTCCACGTCTGATGGGATGAACATGGTGATGGGTCGTCCTCGCATGAACATCTTAATGTGATTCCCCTCTGAAACACACCGACACGCAATCACGTCAGTGTGGAAATAAATGATTATCAGGAAGCAGATGAACCACGCTGCTGATTAGCCAGTATACAGTTGAGGCCAAAATGATTAGCCCCCTTATGAAATTAGACGAAACCATTGATTTCTCCATGGAAATTACCATTAACAACACTTGTTAATAGTGTATTTGTTTCCAAAATAAGAAACACAAAATGTCCACTAAGTTTGATTAGGATATTTTATTCATACACTGAGTTGAAACAAGAAAGGGCAAAAATGAGACATCCAAAATGATTACCCCCTGGCCATTAATAGTCAATAGTGTACCCTTTCTGAGCCACAACTGACAACAACCCCTCAGAGTAGTTCTTTACTAGGTTGGCACAGGTCTCCTGAGGGATTTTGGCCCATTCCTCCATTGCAAATTGTTCCAACTTGTCCAAATTGCGTGGTTTCCGAGCATGGACATTCACTTGGATCACCCGCCACAGATTCTCAATAGGATTGAGGTCTGGGCTCTGTGCAGGCCACTCCAGGACCTTGGATTTGGTATCCTTCAGGAACATTTGGACCAATTTCGATGTATGCTTTGGAGCATTGTCTTGTTGGAAGACTCAGCGACGACCTAACGCTAGACTACGAGTAGATTTCTGCACATTATCCCTCAAAATTTCAACATCATTTTCTTTTTTCTTGATGCCATGCACCCGAACAAGGCTCCATGTGCCTGAGGCTGCAAAACAGCCCCACAGCATGATGCTCCCACCACCATGTCTAACTGTGGGAACTGTGTCCTTAGGGTTGAAGTTCTCTCCCTTTCTTCGCCAAACATAAGCAACATCCATGTGCCCAAACAGTTCCAATTTAGTCTCATCAGACCAAAGCACAGACTTCCAAAACTCATCTTTACCTTTCAAATGTTCATGGGAAGAGGCCAGGTCAGCAACAATCACCTTGGCAGATGTCCGGGGCTTCTTGCTGACATCTCTGACCATTTTCCTCTCTAGAGTTCTTGAAATATTGCGCTTACGACCACACCCAGGTTTGTTTGTTGCAGAATTTGTCTCCTTGTACTTGGCTATGATGCAACGTACAGCGGTTCTAGAAACTGTGAAACACTTGGAAATGGCAGTATAGCCTTCCCCCCATCATGAGCCTCGACTATCTTCTGTCTGAGCTCAAGACTTCCCTTTGTCTTTGGCATGGTGAGTAAAAGCCGTCCCTCTCAATGAGTTCAGGTGCCCTGTTCCTTGGAGTCCTTTTATGCTGATTGAATGCTCAGGTGTTGTTAGGAAGCCAATTGACTGCACAGGTGTGGTTTGGAAGCTGGTTGATTAGGTGTGTTTTGAAAGCAAAAATCCACATGGGGGGGGTAATATTATTGACCACCCCATCATGGGGGCTGATATTTTTGACCACCCCATTTTTCACTATATTTGATATAAAGCAAGCCTAAAAATGTATGTTATATTCCAAAATGTACCAAAAGCTCATAAATAGCACCGGTGAATGTTTGGTTATATCAAGTTTTATCAACACTGCAAACATTGGGAAGAATTTTAGGAAAATGTTCCATAATTCCTGGGGGCTAATAATTTTGGCCTCAACTGTGTGTGTGTCTGTGTGTGTGTGTGTGTGTGTGTGTGTGTGTGTGTGTGTGTGTGTGTGTGTGTGTGTGTGTGTGTGTGTGTGTGTGTGTGTGCAGCATTTCAGATCAGCCGGCAGATCAAGGCTCATGAAGGCAGTGTGTTTTGTGTGTGTGAGACGAGGAGCATACACATACATACATGTAGTACCATCACCATGATTCAAGCCAAAAACTGAGAGTTAGAAAATAACTACAAACAATGCAGTCGTTTTGTAAACTGAAGTATAAAGAATATAGAGGGACAGGTAAGTGAAAGATGCTGGACAGGTGAGGGACAGGTGAGTTCCATGTGAGACCGGTGAGGGACAGGTGAGTCTTAGGCATAGATGGCGTGCAGGTGAAGCAGATGATACAGAGACTGCCGTGTCCTTGCTTACATTCACTCGTTTTAAGTCACTTGTCAATCAATGTGAGAAAGGCAGCAGTGTCCAATCACTTGCTTTACATTTAGGTGGTGGGCTGGGCTTCTCTTTGGTGCCCTGATTGGTTAGGGTTAAATTCATAAGTTCTACATTTTTGACCTTATATGGAGGTACACAACAGCAGGGGATGGGGCCAAAGAGCGGTGTGAGAACACCTGATCAGGTGGGTGAGCGAGGCTGATGGCGTAAAGCAAAGAGAGAGAGACAGGGAGGGAGAGAATCAAGAAGTCTTATTCAGCTGCTGTTAGCATGTTAGCATGTTAGCATGTTAGTCTGTTAATTTACTCTGACCACTCATCGTGACTTACCAGCTTGGCTGTTTTTCTCTCGAGTCGACATTTTGGCTGGTTTGAAACAAAGACAGCGTCACTCGACAAAAACAAACAACATAAACAACAACGTAAATAAAATGAACACAAACAACAACAACCACATCCTGAGAGTCTGAACATATGTGTGGATCAAGAGTAATCATGATGAGTATGAAGAGGATTGGTTGAAAAAACTGGCTTCCTATTGGCTGGTACTGATGATGACGACGATGCAGATAATTAATCATGAAGAAGAGGGTCATATTTACCTTGACTAACCACGGGGTCTCTGTGTCTGGAATGAGACAAAACAACATAACCCTGAGACACAATTAATGATACTGTAGTGTGTGTGTGTGTGTGTGTGTGTGTGTGTGTGTGTGTGTGTGTGTGTGTGTGTGTGTGTGTGTGTGTGTGTGTGTGTGTGTGTGTGTGTGTGTGTGTGTGTGTGTGTGTGTGTGTATATACCTCTCAGCATTCTTCACCACCTTGTTCAGCAGTCTGGAGGTGGACGCAGCTTTCTGCAGTTTGTTCCTGTTCTCCTCGGAGGAATCCCAGGTGCTGCTCTGAGAGCGCTCCATACCCGAGGACCGCTTTACACTGGGCCCCCTGACACACACACACACACACAGTATTAACATCAGAACTGTTACACGAGGAGGAGGTTACTGAGCTTCATCTCGATTTGTCTCCAGATCAGCTTCATCATTCAGTTTTGTAGGTCGTTCTATATAATTTATCAAATATATCACATACAGTGGAGGAAATAAGTTTTTGATCCCCTGCTGATTTAGTAAGTTTACCCACTTACAAAGAACTGAACAGTCTGTCATTTTTATGGTAGGTTTATTTGAACAGTGAGAGACAGAATATCAACAAAAACATCCAGAAATTTACACTAAAAAAGATGAACATTGATTTGCGTTTAATTGGGGGAAATAAGTATCTGATCCCCCTGCAACCAACAAGGATTCTGGCTCCCAGGGACCGGTTAAAGAAATCCTCTGGCTTTAAGAAAGTACTCCTGATGTCACCTGGATAAAAGACACCTGTCCACAGTCAATACATCAGATAACAACCTCTTCATCGAGGACCAGAGACAGGTCTGTGATCATGGTGGATCTAATGTCTAAGGACATCAGGGACCAGATTGTGGACCAGCACAAGACTGGAATAGAAGACAAGACCACCAGCAGCAGCCTGGTGAGAGAGAGACACCTGGTTTGATTATTAAAAGATGGGAGAAGCACAAAATGACCATCAATCGCCCTCGGTCGGGGGCTCCACCATCTAAGATCTGGCCTCTTGGGGCATCAATGATCCTGAGAAAGGTGAGGGGTCAGCCAAGAACTGCAGGAGGGACTGGTTAATGATCTGAAGGCAGCTGGGACCACAGTCCCCAAGAACACTACTGGTAACACACTGCGCTGTAATGGATTCAAATCCTGCAGCGCCTCAAGGTCCCCTGCTGAAGAAGGCAGATGTACAGGCCGTCTGAAGTCTGCCAGGGATCCTCTGAAGGGTCCAGAGGAGGCTGATGAGAAGGGGATGAGGTCAGAGGAGACCCATCAAGATCTTTGGGATCAACTCCACATGTCGTGTTTGGAGGAAGAGAAATGCTGCCTATGACCCAAGAACTCCATCCCCAGCGTCCAGCATGGAGGTGGAGACATGATGCTCTGGGGGGGGGTCCTCTGCTAAGGGGACAGGGCGGTTCACCGCATCGAGGGGAGGATGGAGGGGGCCAGGTATCGCAGAATATCGGCTGATAACCTCCTTCCCTCAGCCAGGACACTGACCATGGACATGGATAGGTCTTCCAGCTCCACAATGACCCAAACATACAGTCAAGGCAACTAAGGAGGGGCTACAGAAGAAGCCCATTAAGGTGAGGGAGGAGCCGAGCCAGTCTCCGGACCTCCATCCCATAGAACATCTGTGGAGGGAGCTGAAGCTTCCAGTGGCCAAGCATCAGCCTCCAAACCTGAAGGATTTGAGAGGATCTGCAGAGAGGAGAGGACCAAACTCCCCCCTGAGATGTGAGCAGACCTGGAGACCAACTTCAAGAAGCACCTGCCCTCTGTGCTGTCCATCAAGGCTTACTGAGGCCTGTTCTGGGATCAGATACTGATGTCCCACCATTACATGCACATTCATTTATATATTTCTGATCTACATTTCTGGATTTCTTTTCTGATATTCTGTCTCTCACTGTGAACATAAACCTACCATTAAAAGTATAGACTGTTCAGTTCTTTGTAAGTGGGTAAACTAACTACATCTGCAGGGGATCAGATACTTATTTCCTTCAATGTATATAAATCTCAATATATTATATTCTATATAACTACATTTTTGGAGAGTGTGATAATAATGATTCCTCAGAGACAGACCTTCTGCCTGATAAAGCACGCTCACTGAACTGTCCGATCAAAATGACTTCTGATTCTGGAGACAGAATCTGATTGGCTCAGCTCCTCCAGAGACACATATACACACACACACACACACCATTAGTGAGCAGCAGGAGGTCCTCAGCTAGAGCTGGGAGGAGAAAAGATTATGGCTCAGATAAAATGTGTTCAACTAGCGAGAGAAGATGAAGAGGATGAAGACGATGAAGAGGTGGAAGAGGAGGAAAAAGAAAACAGGTTAGGAGTTAGGATCAGGGATGTCACCATATCAGAAATTAAGGCGCCGGTATAAATTCAGTAAATGTTGGATACAGGCTCTATCTTGCACGCTGCCGTATCATCGTTAGCACGCTGCCGTATCATCGATTGGAACGCTGCCGTATCATCGTTAGCACGCTGCCGTATCATCGTTAGCACGCTGCCGTATCATCGTTAGCACGCTGCCGTATCATCGATTGGAACGCTGCCGTATCATCGTTAGCACGCTGCCGTATCATCGTTAGCACGCTGCCGTATCATCGTTAGCACGCTGCCGTATCATCGTTAGCACGCTGCCGTATCATCGTTAGCACGCTGCCGTATCATCGATTGGAACGCTGCCGTATCATCGTTAGCACGCTGCCGTATCATCGTTAGCACGCTGCCTTATCATCGATTGGAACGCTGCCGTATCATCGTTAGCACGCTGCCGTATCATCGTTAGCACGCTGTCGTATCATCATTAGCACGCTGCCGTATCATCATTAGCACGCTGCCCTATCATCGTTAGCACGCTGCCGTATCATCGATAGCACGCTGTCGTATCATCATTGGAACGCTGCCGTATCATCGTTAGCACGCTGCGGTATCATCGTTAGCACGCTGTCGTATCATCGTTAGCACGCTGCCCTATCATCGTTGGAACGCTGCCGTATCATCGTTGGAACGCTGCCATATCATCGTTAGCACGCTGCGGTATCATCGTTAGCACGCTGCCGTATCATCGTTGGAACGCTGCCGTATCATCGTTGGAACGCTGCCGTATCATTGTTAGCACGCTGTCGTATCATCGTTAGCACGCTCCCGTATCATCGTTGGAACGCTGCCGTATCATCGTTGGAATGCTGCCATATCATCGTTAGCACGCTGCCGTATCATCGTTAGCACGCTGCCGTATCATCGTTGGAACGCTGCCATATCATCGATTGGAACGCTGCCGTATCATCGTTAGCACGCTGTCGTATCATCGTTAGCACGCTGCCGTATCATCGTTGGAACGCTGCCGTATCATCGTTGGAACGCTGCCATATCATCGTTAGCACGCTGCCGTATCATCGATAGCACGCTGCCGTATCATCGATAGCACGCTGCCGTATCATCGTTAGCACGCTGCGGTATCATCGTTAGCACGCAGCCGTATCATCGTTAGCACTCTGCTGTATCATCGTTAGCACGCAGCCGCATCATCGTTAGCACGCTGCCTTATCATCGTTTGCACGCTGCCTTATCATCGTTAGCACGCTGCCTTATCATCGTTAGCACGCTGCCATATCATCGATTGGAACGCTGCCGTATAATCGTTAGCACGCTGCCATATCATCGTTAGCACACTGCCATATCATCGATTGGAACGCTGCCGTATCATCGATTGGAACGCTGCCGTATCATCGATTGGAACGCTGCCGTATCATCGATTGACACGCTGCCGTATAATCGTTAGCACGCTGCCGTATCATCGTTAGCACGCTGCCATATCATCGATTGGAACGCTGCCGTATCATCGATAGCACGCTGCCATATCATCGTTAGCACGCTGCCGTATCATCGTTAGCACGCTGCCGTATCATCGTTAGCATGTTTTTCCTCAGAAAGGAAAGTCCAGAAGTTTGGAGCCACAACGCCTTCATCTGACCTCATTAACCTGTCAAAGATATCCAAGCGCTGCTTAGCGCTGAGATGGTGATGTTTAAAGGAAAACGTTTTTATACATTAATGCGTGCCGGCCACTCTGTGATTCTCCAGAACTGAAAATGATCGACAGGCCCTGGACTCGGATATCATGACATCCTTCGTAAGGAAAACACAATGCTCCTTTCTACCATCAGAGAGTCCAGGATCTCAGAAGAGTCCTGGATCTCCAGGAGGTCTAAGGAGGTCCAGGATCCCCAAGATATCCAGGAGGTTAGGGTTAGTCATAGCAGAGCAGCAGGAGCGGACAGATTAGAGACTTGAACCTTTTGGGGGTCGGGACTTTACTGCTGTCAGCGGACTGAGCTGGTCTCTGCTGGGGGGGATGGGGGGAGGATGGGGAAGGGGAGGGAGGGGAGTCTTTTGGGCGAGGAGGCTCCTCACGTTCCTGGATCTCCTCCATCTGAGAGCGCTGGCTGCTGACCTCCTTCTTCCTGTCTGTACCACTGTGGACACAACTGGACGTGAGAGTCCGCAGACCACTGATTTCACTGACTGCTGATTTCACTAACTGCTTTGACTGCTGATTCTTCTAACCACTGATTTCACTGACTGCTGATTTCACTCACTGCTCTGACTGCTGATTTCACTAACCACTGATTTCACTAACTGCTTTGACTGCTGATTCTTCTAACCACTGATTTCACTGACTGCTGATTTCACTAACTGCTTTGACTGCTGATTCTTCTAACCACTGATTTCACTAACTGCTTTGACTGCTGATTCTTCTAACCACTGATTTCACTGACTGCTGATTTCACTAACTGCTTTGACTGCTGATTCTTCTAACCACTGATTTCACTGACTGCTGATTTCACTCACTGCTCTGACTGCTGATTTCACTAACCACTGATTTCACTAACTGCTCTGACTGCTGATTCTTCTAACCACTGATTTCACTGACTGCTGATTTCACTAACTGCTCTGACTGCTGATTCTTCTAACCACTGATTTCACTGACTGCTCTGACTGCTGATTCTTCTAACCACTGATTTCACTGACTGCTGATTTCACCAACTGCTCTGACTGCTGATTTCACTAACTACTGATTTCACTGACTGCTGATTTCACTCACTGCTCTGACTGCTGATTTCACTAACCACTGATTTCACTAACTGCTGATTTCACTAACTGCTCTGACTGCTGATTCTTCTAACCACTGATTTCACTGACTGCTGATTTCACTCACTGCTCTGACTGCTGATTTCACTAACTACTGATTTCACTGACTGCTGATTTCACTAACTGCTGATTTCACTAACTGCTGATTGCACTGACTGCTGATTTCCCTTCCCTAACTGCTCTGACTGCTGATTTCACTAACTGCTGATTGCACTGACTGCTGATTTCACTAACTGCTGATTTCACTAACTGCTCTGACTGCTGATTTCACTAACTGCTGATTGCACTGACTGCTGATTTCACTAACTGCTCTGACTGCTGATTTCACTAACTGCTCTGACTGCTGATTTCACTAACCACTGATTTTACTGACTGCTGATTTCACTAACTGCTCTGACTGCTGATTTCACTAACTACTCTTGACTGCTGATTTCACTAACCACTGATTTCACTGACTGCTGATTTCACTAACTGCTCTGACTGCTGATTTCACTAACTGCTCTGACTGCTGATTTCACTAACTGCTCTGACTGCTGATTTCACTAACTGCTCTGACTGCTGATTTCACTAACCACTGATTTCACTGACTGCTGATTTCACTAACTGCTCTGCTCTGACTGCTGATTTCACTAACCACTGATTTCACTGACTGCTGATTCTGTGTGTGTGTGTGTGTGTGTGTGTGTGTGTGTGTGTGTGTGTGTGTGTGTGTGTGTGTGTGTGTGTGTGTGTGTGTGTGTGTGTATGTGTGTATGTGTGTGTGTGTGTGTGTGTGTGTGTGTACCTCTTGGCAGCAGAGGCTAGCGTCTCCTTCCTAGTTACAGAGGTGGACTCTCTCTTCCTGCCGGGTGTCCCTCCGTTAGAGATACAGGACATGGAGTACGCTTCCCGCAGAGCAGCACCACCTGCAGTGGGGAGCAAGTTAGACGAGAACCAGGACCAATGAGCTGGACCATATAGTACATTGGTGAATAATGGTACCTTTCCCTGTGCTCTGTTTTTTGGTTGCGGTTGCAGCCTCTGAGGTGTTGAGCCGTCGCAGCACGTCAGCCAGAGCCGCCTTCATCACCGTCAGCTCGTCTTCCTGCTGCTGGACCCGCAGCTCCAGAGACGAGAGGCGGTCCGTCACGTCAGAAACACTGGCAGCCGACATGCTGTCGTCTAGAAAAGATATAATACATAATAACACATAACAATTTATAATAATATATATAAACATATATAACAACATTTAATAATATATTAACATATAATAATATCATGATATATAAGAATTAATAGAGACGAGAAGCGGTCTGTCTGCTGACATGCCGTCGTCTATAAAATGTAATATATAATTTACTGTGATGTAAACAGAAATATAAAATATATAATAATACTGTCAAATATCCAGAAGTTTTTCAAATGTATTTAGTCACACACAGTAACACACACAGTTACAGTTACACACACAGTTACACAGTAATGCCGAGTTCACACTACACGATTTTTAGCCCAATCGGCCTCTCCCAGACGGATTTTGGAGCCCGGGGACGAATCGGCGCTAAATCGGCGCTCGGCAGTCAGTGTTTGAACGTTATGTGTGAACTGCTAAAGAGCGAGGTGAGACACTCCCCGATGCCCCCCGACGCCCGACAGATATCTAGCAAGCTAAATATCTGGACCTGTCGGCGAGTCCAAATCCTGCAGTGTGAAAAGGGTTGTGCCTGCTAATGGGTGGGAGCTACAGCCAATGAGAGCGCAAGACACGGGCTGAGGAAGAGCCCCGGGGAGGAGCTGCACAGCTTTCTAAGAAGAAGAAGAAGAAGAAGCGTTGTCCTGCACACCAAGTCGACCCAGCTGTTTGAAGCCTTGAACTGTAAAGTTGTAGCTAGGTTACACAGTTCACTGAAGGTAACGTTAGCTGATGTGCTAACAAGCTTAAGCAAAGTAACTGATTGACAGTTTCTAGGTAAATATAATAACGTTCGAAACCCGCAACATTTCCCGCAACATTTCCCGTGTCACTTCTCGCGTGTTTTCATGAGAAAACGCAGTTTGGAGACCAGACAGACTCCTCAGGGATTTCTCCTGGTGACAGATCGTGTAGTGTGTGACCCCCCTAACACACAGTTACAGTTACACAATAACACACAGTTACAGTTACACTCATAGTTACACAGTAACACACACAGTGACACACAGTAACAGTTACACAGTAACACAAACAGTTACACACAGTAACACACACAGTTACAGTTACACACACAGTTATACGGCACAGTTACATACAATACACACATATATGCACACAGTATGCATGTGTGCATACATGTGTGTATTGTATGTAACTGTACTGTGTAACATTGCAACTGCATGTAGAAATAGAAAGAAATGGGAGGGTGAAACCCTCTTTATTTGTCACATACACACACACAGCAGCGCACACACAGTGAAATGTGTCCTCTGCATTTAACCCATCCTAGTACTAGGAGCAGTGGGGAGCTATCGTGCAGCGCCCGGGGAGCAATGGGGAGGGGGGATTGGAGGTGTCCAGTGCCTTGCTCAAGGGCACCACAGCAGGGCCTAGGAGGTGAACTGGGACCTCTCCAAGTAGCAGTCCACTTTCCATATTTCAAGTCTGTTCGGGGACTTGAACCGGCGACCATAGTCATAGATCTCAGTCCAAGGCCCTACTGACTGAGCCACTGTTGGACTGACTGAGCCACTGCTGGACAAGTATAGTGTGCATGTATAAAACTGTTTTTAAAAACAGTGGAAAACTGAATTTCCCCTTTGGGGGAATAATAAAGGTCCATCTTTCTTTAACACACACAGTTACGCAATAACCAGTGTTGGGTGTAACGCGTTACAAAAGTAACAGAGTCACAGTAATGTATTACTTGTTGCTGTAACGCAGTAATATAACGCAGTACTTCTGAAATGTGGGTAATATAATACCTGTTACCTCTCAGTAACAGTTACAACACATTTTAAATGATGTGGTGTTTAGTTTGTAAGAACTCACAAACATCACGAGACATTCCGACACCAGAGAAACAACTGCAGGTAGAATAGTAACTCAGTGAGCCGGTTTCCTATTGGTTCAGAGGGCTGCAGGAACAGTCTCACCATGCAGAGCTGCAGACTCACCATGCAGAGCTGCAGACTCACCATGCAGAGCTGCAGACTCACCATGCAGAGCTGCAGGCTCACCATACAGAGCTGCAGGCTCACCATGCAGAGCTGCAGGCTCACCATGCAGAGCTGCAGGCTCACCATACAGAGCTGCAGGCTCACCATACAGAGCTGCAGGCTCACCATACAGAGCTGCAGGCTCACCATGCAGAGCTGCAGGCTCACAGTGCAGAGCTGCAGACTGAAGCAACAGAAGGTCTCTCTCTCTGGGTCTGCTGCTTGAACCCTGAGACCTTCAGAGCCTCGTGGCAGAGTGTTGAAGATCTGCAGCCTCTGTCCTCTGTGGAATCTCCGGCTTTTAGAAAGCTTGTCAGCCAAATCCCCGTTAACACACCAATGACCAGGTGAGCTAACGCTGCATAGAGACTGGTTCCGATCCAGCAGGTCACAGGGCCGTGCAGAGGCTCCACTAACATGTTATTAATGACACACAGAGACGTCACGGTACCGGTATCACATATTATCCAGCCCACTGAAACGGAGCAGGAGTTTAACCTCTAGCTCTTTCCTCATGTTCAGCATGTACTGCCAGATAGAGAGCTTTAATTAATGAGCTGCAGTAAACTACATGTTAGCATTTAAAGCCAAACTGTAGAGGTTATTCTGGTGAGAGTCACTCAGTCTCAGAGTAGTGTAACGCATCACAGTTCAGAGACAGTGATGATGTAATGTCCCTTATTACTTTCAGAAGACAGGAATCAGTAATAGGTACTGGATTACATGCTGGAAGTTACTTAACCATCACTGACAATAACACACACAGTAACGCACACACAGTTACACACACATAGTTACAGTTACACAAACAGTTACACACACACACACACACACACACACACACACACACACACACACACACACACACACACACACACACACACACACACACACACACAGCTGCACCGGAAGTGTCCCCGCTCCCTCCCCGATGCAGTGTGTGTATGTGTGTGGGTTTGTTTTGCGGAGGGGGGTGCAGTGACACGTGTCGCTGCCAGCTCCCCCCTTACTGCCGCTGCATGAGAAAGGACTCACCCAGACTTCCGGTGCTCGCGTCCATTTTTCCCGGGAATCGCGCGGTCCGCGCGGGAGGCCTGCGGGAGGCTACGTGCGCACTGCGGGCCTCCGTGCGTTTTCCTTTCGCAGCGAGGGGGGGGAATCCGGGCTGGGGGAGAGGGTCCGTAGGGTTAGGGTTAGATCCGGGTGGGGGGGGGGGGGGGGGGTCCGTCCCGCAGCGCGAGGCCGAAGATCGACAGCTTTCTGCGGGCAGGAGGAGAGCGAGACACCGGAGAAAAACAGCGAGGAAACAGAAGAGGAGTAACACTGCGCGTTTCCGTCTGGAGGGGGAGGAGACAAAGGGGGAGGAGAGAGAGAGTGGGGAAGGAGAGACAGAGAGGGGGGGGGACAAGGTGGGAGGAGAGAGAGAGGAAGAGGAAGGAGAGAGAGGGGGGGGGAGAGACAGGGGGAGGAGACAAGGGGAGGACTGGTTCAGTCCCTTCCTCAGAAACAGTCTGGGTCCCGTTTACACTCGAGCTTTCAGCTGCTCGGCATCCAGACTTTTGACCTCCCTGCCACTACATATCCGACAGTCAGATTCCATAACAACATTCAAAACCCAACTCGAAACCCACCTATTGAAACTGGCATTCTCACTATAAACTGTACTACCACTTCCTGTTGTGTGTCTCGTTTTACCCGGATGTCCACTGTTTTAACTCTCCCTATGTTACCCCATGCCATGGGTGCCCACACTTTTTCAGCTTGGAAGCTACTTTTAAAATGATTAAGTCTAAATGATCTACCTACATTAAAAATGCTCAACATATATTTATTTATATGAGTATACCTTATGTTGGTGTACCTTGCATAACTGCATTAACCTGTATGGCACAATACAACTCAGTACATTTTTGGTCATTGCCTTACTCTGATGACTTGCACTGAATGGAATCAGCCAGGGTTGCATAGTCCGGGCAGTAACTGCTGGTAGCCATCCTCAAGCAGACTTCCAAATGAGCAAATGGTCATGGTGGAATGGTATTTGGACTTAATAATCTTCATGTAGGAAAAGGCTGACACATAAATAAGTGGAGCCGAATAATGCAGTCAAGAAGGTAGCACATTTCCTCATGTTTGGGTACTTTTCCTCTGTGAGTAAGTTCCAGAACTGTCCATGAGCCCTGGCCTTCAGCTAAATGTCAGCTTGTAGTGTCATCATCTCTGAGTGAATCAACCTCAACATCTTTCCGAAATGGGTAGCACATTAATGTAGCGACTGGCTCGAGTAAAGCAAAGTCTTGAAAGCGTTTGTCAAACTCTGACACAATTGTCCCAATCTGCTCTGTGTAACGCGCAATGTCAAGTTGCGCACAAGCCTTCCTTTGCGTCTCCAGCTCTGACGCAAGGTTTTGGAAGTTCCCCAAATCATGGCACTGCAGCTTTGAGGACTAATGTTGCAATTTTCGTTTTAAAGCATTAACTGAGCTAATCATATTGACCACAGGTTTGTCTTTTCCTTGCAGCTCTAAATTAAGGTAATTCAACATGTTGGTCAGATCGGTTAAAAATGCCAAGTCTAGCAGCCACTGATCGTCATTTAGTTGGTTGTATTCTGCATGTTTAGTGACAAGGAGAAACTCTTTTATCTCCGGACAGAGCTCTCGAAATCTCTGCAGGAAATTCCCCTACTAAGCCATCTCACATCAGTGTGTAGCAATAACTCAGAATGGTCGCAGTCAGCGTTCTCCAGATGCGAACGGAACAATCGTCTTTGAAGAGATCTGGCTCGAATAGAACAGGCGATCTTCATTGCCACATCCATTATCTCTTTCATGTTAAGCGTTTTTGAGCATAATGCAGTGATAATTGAGGAAGTCGGAGAAAGCATCGCACTCCCTGCACTTGGCAATAAACCCATTCGAGCGGCCAACCATTGCGGGCGCACCATCCGTGGTGATTGACACCAATTTGCAGAGGGAGCTGGGTGTTCTCGATGGAGTTTTTGAAAGACTGAAAAATGTCCTCTCCCCACGTGTGTTCTTTCATGGGCAGTATTGTTAACATCTCCTCTTTTGCAGTCATATCTGTAAACACCATCCGAATAAAAATGCACAACTGAGCTGTATCACTTACGTCTGTAGACTTGTCCAATTGCAGTGAGAAACAATCGCAATCCGCGATGTCCTTCTGAAGCTGCTGTGTCAAATCCTCGGCCATGACTTCACAGCGCCGTGTAACCGTACTTCTTGATAGCTGGGGAGCTTTGATTGGAGATAATATTTACGGTTTGTTTTTAAAGTCCCGAAACAACGAGTCAGCTGCTTCAACGAATGCCTCTTTTATCACCTCTCCATCTTGGAAGGACTTCTTTTGCTTAATGATGGCGTGACTCACCTTGAACGATGCTTCGGTGGCTGCGTTCGCTTTTGAAGTCACCTTTGTGAAAAATGCCTGCTGTCTGGACAACTGTGATTTCAGTTCCTTCACCTTTCTTTCTCAGCCCGCTTTTTGGGGGAAAGTCAGTAAGTCGTAAGTTCTGTGAACTTTCCGAAAGTGCCGCTCCACATTTCCCTTCTTCGAAAATCGCGATTGTAGCTTTGCAGATCAGACAAACGCATTTCGAATATGACATCATGAAAAAAAAGTCCTCCTCCGATTCTGGATGGAAGTTGTAAGTTTTTGGTTTCTTACTTGGTCCAGCTTCCCCAATCATTTTTTATATCCTTTCTTTAGTAGAATTTTATAAATTGGAAGGCTAATTAGGTAATCAGCTAGCCTTGATTTGCAGAAATGCCATAGTAAGGATGGATGATAGGCTAACTTTTTTTTTTCTCAATGCCATGCGATCTACCCACACTACCTTTGCGATCGACTGGCCGATCGCGATCGACGTATTCGGCATCCCTGCCCTATGCCATGTAAGATGTCCTTGGGTGATTTGAAAGGCGCCCCCCAAATAAAATGTATTATTAATATTACACAAAATATTTGAATGTTATGTTTTTATTCCTTATATATTCCACAGAGTTAATATGTTGTTCGGAAGTTATCAACACATTCCAGATCTCCAGAGAATCTGAGTCAAAAAATATTAAAGAATCTGTCTGAGACCCTGCTCCATACTCAACTCAGCAGGGTCTCAGTTAGGGTTTATCTCAGTTGAATAGCAGGGTCTCAGTTAGGGTTTATCTCAGTTGAATAGCAGGGCCTCAGTTAGGGTTTATCTCAGTTCAATAGCAGGGTCTCAGTTAGGGTTTATCTCAGTTCAATAGCAGGGTCTCAGTTAGGGTTTATCTCAGTTCAATAGCAGGGTCTCAGTTAGGGTTTATCTCAGTTGAATAGCAGGGTCTCAGTTAGGGTTTACCTCAGTTGAATAGCAGGGTCTCAGTTAGGGTTTATCTCAGTTCAATAGCAGGGTCCTCAGTTAGGGTTTATCTCAGTTCAATAGCAGGGTCTCAGTTAGGGTTTATCTCAGTTGAATAGCAGGGTCTCAGTTAGGGTTTATCTCAGTTGAATAGCAGGGTCTCAGTTAGGGTTTATCTCAGTTCAATAGCAGGGCCTCAGTTAGGGTTATCTCAGTTCATAGCAGGGTCTCAGTTAGGGTTTATCTCAGTTGAATAGCAGGGTCTCAGTTAGGGTTTATCTCAGTTGAATAGCAGGGCCTCAGTTAGGGTTTATCTCAGTTGAATAGCAGGGTCTCAGTTAGGGTTTATCTCAGTTGAATAGCAGGGTCTCAGTTAGGGTTTATCTCAGTTGAATAGCAGGGTCTCAGTTAGGGTTTATCTCAGTTGAATAGCAGGGCCTCAGTTAGGGTTTATCTCAGTTGAATAGCAGGGTCTCAGTTAGGGTTTATCTCAGTTGAATAGCAGGGTCTCAGTTAGGGTTTATCTCAGTTGAATAGCAGGGCCTCAGTTAGGGTTTATCTCAGTTGAATAGCAGGGTCTCAGTTAGGGTTTATCTCAGTTGAATAGCAGGGTCTCAGTTAGGGTTTATCTCAGTTGAATAGCAGGGCCTCAGTTAGGGTTTATCTCAGTTGAATAGCAGGGTCTCAGTTAGGGTTTATCTCAGTTGAATAGCAGGGTCTCAGTTAGGGTTTATCTCAGTTGAATAGCAGGGTCTCAGTTAGGGTTTATCTCAGTTGAATAGCAGGGTCTCAGTTAGGGTTTATCTCAGTTGAATAGCAGGGTCTCAGTTAGGGTTTATCTCAGTTGAATAGCAGGGTCTCAGTTAGGGTTTATCTCAGTTGAATAGCAGGGTCTCAGTTAGGGTTTATCTCAGTTGAATAGCAGGGCCTCAGTTAGGGTTTATCTCAGTTGAATAGCAGGGTCTCAGTTAGGGTTTATCTCAGTTGAATAGCAGGGTCTCAGTTAGGGTTTATCTCAGTTGAATAGCAGGGTCTCAGTTAGGGTTTATCTCAGTTGAATAGCAGGGTCTCAGTTAGGGTTTATCTCAGTTGAATAGCAGGGTCTCAGTTAGGGTTTATCTCAGTTGAATAGCAGGGTCTCAGTTAGGGTTTATCTCAGTTGAATAGCAGGGTCTCAGTTAGGGTTTATCTCAGTTGAATAGCAGGGTCTCAGTTAGGGTTTATCTCAGTTGAATAGCAGGGCCTCAGTTAGGGTTTATCTCAGTTGAATAGCAGGGTCTCAGTTAGGGTTTATCTCAGTTGAATAGCAGGGTCTCAGTTAGGGTTTATCTCAGTTGAATAGCAGGGTCTCAGTTAGGGTTTATCTCAGTTGAATAGCAGGGCCTCAGTTAGGGTTTATCTCAGTTGAATAGCAGGGCCTCAGTTAGGGTTTATCTCAGTTGAATAGCAGGGTCTCAGTTAGGGTTTATCTCAGTTGAATAGCAGGGCCTCAGTTAGGGTTTATCTCAGTTGAATAGCAGGGTCTCAGTTAGGGTTTATCTCAGTTCAATAGCAGGGCCTCAGTTAGGGTTTATCTCAGTTGAATTGCAGGGTCTCAGTTAGGGTTTATCTCAGTTGAATAGCAGGGTCTCAGTTAGGGTTTATCTCAGTTGAATAGCAGGGCCTCAGTTAGGGTTTATCTCAGTTGAATAGCAGGGTCTCAGTTAGGGTTTATCTCAGTTGAATAGCAGGGTCTCAGTTAGGGTTTATCTCAGTTGAATAGCAGGGTCTCAGTTAGGGTTTATCTCAGTTCAATAGCAGGGCCTCAGTTAGGGTTTATCTCAGTTGAATAGCAGGGTCTCAGTTAGGGTTAATAAAGTCATAAACTCTCAGACCCACTTCATTTTATTTATTTTGCTGCTTATAAAAACACATAGAAATTCACTTTAATAAAAAACAGTTTCCAACACACGGATTAAAGTCTTTAGATCATTAAGATAAAACACTTTAACAATAATTAGACCTTTGTTCTGATTGGCTCAAACATCCTGAAAACGTTATACAAAACATTTAAACTAAATCATTCAAAGCTCGTCACCGTGAATCCAGTGTCAATAAAGTTTTCATTGCAAACTGGTTCTTCTTCTGTGGTTTCTGAACGTCCAATCGCAGAGCTCCACACGGCCCTGGCCCCGCCTCCAAAACACAGACTCCAAAAAAAACCTGAAGTTTAGAAACCACAGAAGAAGACCAGAGATCAACCTGAAGAAGAGGGGGGAGGAAGACAATGAGGGAGAGGATGAGGAGGGGGAGGAGCATGAGGAGGAGGAGGCACTAAGCAGAAGGTCACTCTGGTTAATAAATGGTCCACAGGAGGCACGTAAACAGGAGCTGCAGTTTGAAATCATCAGGAAGAAGAAGAAGGCACGACTGACAGAAGACATGTCCAAGAACAGCTGACGAGGCCCAGCCCCATGCAGGTGAGGCTTCAGTAGCTGAATTTGACCTTTTCGATGTCAGAGATCAGAGTCCTGGCCAGGTAGATCCCTACCATCTGAAAACAGGGAAACACAAGTACATGTATAAGGGTGAGTATGAGTGTTAGGCTGGTTATGAGGGTTAGGGTTAGTATAATGGTGAGTGTGAGTATGAGGGTGAGGTTGAGTATGAGGGTGAGTACCTGCAGCAGGGAGATGACGATGAAGACGATGGCCACTGTGTACAGGTTTCCAGGTAACCAATCCTCCAGAGCAGAGATACAGCCTTTAGTGTAGATGTGCTCACTCCATTCTATCTGTGCGCACACACACACACACACACACACACACACACACACACACACACAGTTACTTCCCAGTGTTACAAAAAGGAAGTTACATTAGCAGAACAGGAAATGACATCACCTTGTTTAGTATGTTTCTCACGTCGTAGCCGCACTGAGTGTTCACCACTGAGTCCTGAAACAGACGGTGTAAAGAGTTACTCCTCTAACAGACGAGTCAGCCCTCTAACAGACGAGTCACTCCTCTAACAGACGAGTCACTCCTATAACAGACGAGTCACTCCTCTAACAGACGAGTCACTCCTCTAACAGACGAGTCAGCCCTCTAACAGACGAGTCACTCCTATAACAGACGAGTCAGCCCTCTAACAGACGAGTCACTCCTCTAACAGACGAGTCACTCCTCTAACAGACGAGTCACTCCTCTAACAGACAAGTCAGCCCTCTAACAGACGAGTCACTCCTCTAACAGACGAGTCACTCCTCTAACAGACGAGTCAGCCCTCTAACAGACGAGTCAGCCCTCTAACAGACGAGTCACTCCTCTAACAGACGAGTCACTCCTCTAACAGACGAGTCAGCCCTCTAACAGACGAGTCAGCCCTCTAACAGACGAGTCACTCCTCTAACAGACGAGTCACTCCTCTAACAGACAAGTCAGCCCTCTAACAGACGAGTCACTCCTCTAACAGACGAGTCACTCCTCTAACAGACGAGTCACTCCTCTAACAGACGAGTCAGCCCTCTAACAGACGAGTCAGCCCTCTAACAGACGAGTCACTCCTCTAACAGACGAGTCAGCCCTCTAACAGATGAGTCAGCCCTCTAACAGACGAGTCACTCCTCTAACAGACGAGTCAGCCCTCTAACAGACGAGTCAGCCCTCTAACAGACGAGTCACTCCTCTAACAGACGAGTCACTCCTCTAACAGACGAGTCAGCCCTCTAACAGACGAGTCAGCCCTCTAACAGACGAGTCACTCCTCTAACAGACGAGTCAGCCCTCTAACAGACGAGTCACTCCTCTAACAGACGAGTCACTCCTCTAACAGACGAGTCAGCCCTCTAACAGACGAGTCAGCCCTCTAACAGACGAGTCAGCCCTCTAACAGACGAGTCACTCCTCTAACAGACGAGTCACTCCTCTAACAGACGAGTCAGCCCTCTAACAGACGAGTCACTCCTATAACAGACGAGTCACTCCTCTAACAGACGAGTCAGCCCTCTAACAGACGAGTCCCTCCTCTAACAGACGAGTCACTCCTCTAACAGACGAGTCAGCCCTCTAACAGACGAGTCACTCCTCTAACAGACGAGTCACTCCTCTAACAGACGAGTCACTCCTCTAACAGACGAGTCACTCCTCTAACAGACGAGTCAGCCCTCTAACAGACGAGTCACTCCTCTAACAGACGAGTCACTCCTCTAACAGACGAGTCAGCCCTCTAACAGACGAGTCACTCCTCTAACAGACGAGTCACTCCTCTAACAGACGATTCACTCCTCTAACAGACGAGTCAGCCTTCTAACAGACGGTGAGTGGGATGATCTACAGGTAGCTGTGTGATGATCTACAGGTAGCTGTGGTGATCTACAGGTAGCTGTGGTGATCTACAGGTAGCTGTGATGATCTACAGGTAGCTGGGATGATCTACAGGTAGCTGTGGGATGATCTACAGGTAGCTGTGTGATGATCTACAGGTAGCTGTGTGATGATCTACAGGTAGCTGTGTGATGATCTCCAGGTAGCTGTGTGATGATATACAGGTAGCTGTGTGATGATCTCCAGGTAGCTGTGTGATGATCTACAGGTAGCTGTGTGATGATCTACAGGTAGCTGTGTGATGATATACAGGTAGCTGTGTGATGATCTCCAGGTAGCTGTGTGATGATCTACAGGTAGCTGTGTGATGATCTACAGGTAGCTGTGTGATGATATACAGGTAGCTGTGTGATGATCTACAGGTAGCTGTGTGATGATCTACAGGTAGCTGTGATGATCTACAGGTAGCTGTGTGATGATCTACAGGTAGCTGTGATGATCTACAGGTAGCTGTGGTGATCTACAGGTAGCTGTGATGATCTACAGGTAGCTGTGATGATCTACAGGTAGCTGTAGGATGATCTACAGGTAGCTGTAGGATGATCTACAGGTAGCTGTGATGATCTACAGGTAGCTGTGTGATGATCTACAGGTAGCTGTGTGATGATCTACAGGTAGCTGTGTGATGATCTACAGGTAGCTGTGGTGATCTACAGGTAGCTGTGGTGATCTACAGGTAGCTGTGGTGATCTACAGGTAGCTGTGGTGATCTACAGGTAGCTGTGTGATGATCTACAGGTAGCTGTGGTGATCTACAGGTAGCTGTGGTGATCTACAGGTAGCTGTGATGATCTACAGGTAGCTGTGTGATGATCTACAGGTAGCTGTGTGATAATCTACAGGTAGCTGTGATGATCTACAGGTAGCTGTGGTGATCTACAGGTAGCTGTGATGATCTACAGGTAGCTGTGATGATCTACAGGTAGCTGTGATGATCTACAGGTAGCTGTGGTGATCTACAGGTAGCTGTGATGATCTACAGGTAGCTGTGGGATGATCTACAGGTAGCTGTGTGATGATCTACAGGTAGCTGTGTGATGATCTACAGGTAGCTGTGTGATGATATACAGGTAGCTGTGTGATGATCTCCAGGTAGCTGTGTGATGATATACAGGTAGCTGTGTGATGATCTCCAGGTAGCTGTGTGATGATCTACAGGTAGCTGTGTGATGATCTACAGGTAGCTATGTGATGATCTACAGGTAGCTGTGATGATCTACAGGTAGCTGTGATGATCTACAGGTAGCTGTGTGATGATCTACAGGTAGCTGTGATGATCTACAGGTAGCTGTGATGATCTACAGGTAGCTGTGTGATGATCTACAGGGAGCTGTGTGATGATCTCCAGGTAGCTGTGATGATCTACAGGTAGCTGTGTGATGATCTACAGGTAGCTGTGTGATGATCTCCAGGTAGGTGTGATGATCTCCAGGTAGCTGTGTGATGATCTACAGGTAGCTGTGATGATCTCCAGGTAGCTGTGTGATGATCTACAGGTAGCTGTGATGATCTACAGGTAGCTGTGATGATCTACAAGTAGCTGTGATGATCTACAGGTAGCTGTGTGATGATCTACAGGTAGCTGTGTGATGATCTCCAGGTAGCTGTGTGATGATCTACAGGTAGCTGTGTGATGATCTACAGGTAGCTGTGTGATGATCTACAGGTAGCTGTGTGATGATCTACAGGTAGCTGTGTGATGATCTACAGGTAGCTGTGTGATGATCTACAGGTAGCTGTGTGATGATCTACAGGTAGCTGTGTGATGATCTACAGGTAGCTGTGTGATGATCTACAGGTAGCTGTGTGATGATCTACAGGTAGCTGTGTGATAATCTACAGGTAGCTGTGATGATCTACAGGTAGCTGTGTGATGATCTACAGGTAGCTGTGTGATGATCTACAAGTAGCTGTGATGATCTACAGGTAGCTGTGATGATCTCCAGGTAGCTGTGTGATGATCTACAGGTAGCTGTGATGATCTACAGGTAGCTGTGTGATGATCTACAGGTAGCTGTGTGATGATCTACAGGTAGCTGTGTGATGATCTACAGGTAGCTGTGTGATGATCTACAGGTAGCTGTGTGATGATCTACAGGTAGCTGTGTGATGATCTACAGGTAGCTGTGTGATGATCTACAGGTAGCTGTGTGATGATCTACAGGGAGCTGTGTGATGATCTCCAGGTAGCTGTGATGATCTACAGGTAGCTGTGTGATGATCTACAGGTAGCTGTGTGATGATCTCCAGGTAGCTGTGATGATCTACAGGTAGCTGTGTGATGATCTACAGGTAGCTGTGATGATCTCCAGGTAGCTGTGTGATGATCTACAGGTAGCTGTGATGATCTACAAGTGATCTACAGGTAGCTGTGATGATCTACAGGTAGCTGTGGGATGATGTACGGGTAGATGAGTGATTGGATGCAGTTCAGCTGATAGTCGGGACTCACTGAGGGGTCGGCGTTGCAGCAGGAGAAAGGGACCCCACACTTTTCTCTGCTGCGATGCGTCCCGTTGCAGCTGAAATACACATTCAGGTCCCAGTCGTCCGGTTCCTGCGCTCCACAGCAGTGGTTCTGTAGAAGAAAGCAGAAGCTGAGGGTTCCTGCGGAGGTTCAGTTGGAGAACAACAGATCTTTACTCAGAGAGCTTCAGTTAACAGCCATTACCATCCTCTGCAGGGAGTCGATGAGGTTCTGGAGGTCAATGTCATCTCTGTACGCTTTGACATTAGCCAGGAAGAAGTCGTTGATCCATTCTCTGACCTGACTCTGGAAAACCACAGCTAGCACCGCCACTGTTAGCTCCAGCACGAAGATGAAGCCGATCACACCCGAAAACTGTCCGAGGAACACCAACACCACTCCAACATTTACCGTACAAACTCTAACAGACGGATGTTTCTAAAGTACAAACTCTAACAGACGGATGTTTCTAAAGTACAAACTCTAACAGACGGATGTTTCTAACGTACAAACTCTAACAGACGGATGTTTCTAAAGTACAAACTCTAACAGACGGATGTTTCTAAAGTACAAACTCTAACAGACGGATGTTTCTAACGTACAAACTCTAACAGACAGATGTTTCTAAAGTACAAACTCTAACAGACGGATGTTTCTAAAGTACAAACTCTAACAGACGGATGTTTCTAAAGTACAAACTCTAACAGACAGATGTTTCTAAAGTACAAACTCTAACAGACAGATGTTTCTAAAGTACAAACTCTAACAGACGGATGTTTCTAAAGTACAAACTCTAACAGACAGATGTTTCTAAAGTACAAACTCTAACAGACGGATGTTTCTAACGTACAAACTCTAACAGACGGATGTTTCTAAAGTACAAACTCTAACAGACGGATGTTTCTAAAGTACAAACTCTAACAGACAGATGTTTCTAAAGTACAAACTCTAACAGACGGATGTTTCTAAAGTACAAACTCTAACAGACGGATGTTTCTAAAGTACAAACTCTAACAGACAGGATGTTTCTAAAGTACAAACTCTAACAGACGGATGTTTCTAAAGTACAAACTCTAACAGACAGATGTTTCTAAAGTACAAACTCTAACAGACGGATGTTTCTAAAGTACAAACTCTAACAGACGGATGTTTCTAAAGTACAAACTCTAACAGACGGATGTTTCTAAAGTACAAACTCTAACAGACGGATGTTTCTAAAGTACAAACTCTAACAGACGATGTTTCTAAAGTACAAACTCTAACAGACGGATGTTTCTAAAGTACAAACTCTAACAGACGATGTTTCTAAAGTACAAACTCTAACAGACGGATGTTTCTAAAGTACAAACTCTAACAGACGGATGTTTCTAAAGTACACACTCTAACAGACGGATGTTTCTAAAGTACAAACTCTAACAGACGGATGTTTCTAAAGTACAAACTCTAACAGACAGATGTTTCTAAAGTACAAACTCTAACAGACAGATGTTTCTAAAGTACAAACTCTAACAGACGGATGTTTCTAAAGTACAAACTCTAACAGACGGATGTTTCTAAAGTACAAACTCTAACAGCTGATGTTTCTAAAGTACAAACTCTAACAGACGGATGTTTCTAAAGTACAAACTCTAACAGACTGATGTTTCTAAAGTACAAACTCTAACAGACAGATGTTTTCTAAAGTACAAACTCTAACAGACTGATGTTTTAAAGTACAAACTCTAACAGCTGATGTTTCTAAAGTACAAACTCTAACAGACGGATGTTTCTAAAGTACAAACTCTAACAGACTGATGTTTCTAAAGTACAAACTCTAACAGACAGATGTTTCTAAAGTACAAACTCTAACAGACGGATGTTTCTAAAGTACAAACTCTAACAGACGGATGTTTCTAACGTACAAACTCTAACAGACGGATGTTTCTAAAGTACAAACTCTAACAGACGGATGTTTCTAAAGTACAAACTCTAACAGACAGATGTTTCTAACGTACAAACTCTAACAGACGGATGTTTCTAAAGTACACACTCTAACAGCTGATGTTTCTAAAGTACAAACTCTAACAGACAGATGTTTCTAACGTACAAACTCTAACAGACGGATGTTTCTAAAGTACAAACTCTAACAGACAGATGTTTCTAAAGTACAAACTCTAACAGACGGATGTTTCTAAAGTACAAACTCTAACAGACTGATGTTTCTAAAGTACAAACTCTAACAGACGGATGTTTCTAACGTACAAACTCTAACAGACGGATGTTTCTAAAGTACAAACTCTAACAGACGGATGTTTCTAAAGTACAAACTCTAACAGACGGATGTTTCTAAAGTACAAACTCTAACAGACGGATGTTTCTAAAGTACAAACTCTAACAGACGGATGTTTCTAAAGTACAAACTCTAACAGACAGATGTTTCTAAAGTACAAACTCTAACAGACGGATGTTTCTAAAGTACAAACTCTAACAGACGGATGTTTCTAACGTACAAACTCTAACAGACGGATGTTTCTAACGTACAAACTCTAACAGACAGATGTTTCTAAAGTACAAACTCTAACAGACGGATGTTTCTAAAGTACAAACTCTAACAGCTGATGTTTCTAAAGTACAAACTCTAACAGACAGATGTTTCTAAAGTACAAACTCTAACAGACGGATGTTTCTAAAGTACAAACTCTAACAGACAGATGTTTCTAAAGTACAAACTCTAACAGCTGATGTTTCTAAAGTACAAACTCTAACAGACGGATGTTTCTAACGTACAAACTCTAACAGACGGATGTTTCTAACGTACAAACTCTAACAGACAGATGTTTCTAAAGTACAAACTCTAACAGACGGATGTTTCTAAAGTACAAACTCTAACAGACGGATGTTTCTAACGTACAAACTCTAACAGACGGATGTTTCTAAAGTACAAACTCTAACAGACAGATGTTTCTAAAGTACAAACTCTAACAGACAGATGTTTCTAAAGTACAAACTCTAACAGACAGATGTTTCTAAAGTACAAACTCTAACAGACAGATGTTTCTAAAGTACAAACTCTAACAGACAGATGTTTCTAAAGTACAAACTCTAACAGACAGATGTTTCTAAAGTACAAACTCTAACAGACAGATGTTTCTAAAGTACAAACTCTAACAGACGGATGTTTCTAAAGTACAAACTCTAACAGACGGATGTTTCTAAAGTACAAACTCTAACAGACGGATGTTTCTAAAGTACAAACTCTAACAGACGGATGTTTCTAAAGTACAAACTCTAACAGACGGATGTTTCTAACGTACAAACTCTAACAGACGGATGTTTCTAACGTACAAACTCTAACAGACGGATGTTTTTAACCTACGTACAAACTTCAGCAGACAGATGTTTTCTCTCAGAGCTCCCACGCAGCCGGCGAAGCCCAGGATGAACGTCACTCCTCCAACGACCAGAACCAGCCAGACAGGGTCAAACCCGTGAAGCCGGGTCACCTGGGTCAAATCCAGCAGGACTCCCTGTAAACCACAACACGCTCAATATCATGTGATAACATTTATATTTGTAATCTTTGAGATTACATTAAATAATATGATTTCATATGTCGTTTTTCTTTTGGGATAAGCTGCATAAATGAGTCAATTAGATAAGAGATAAAGTCGGTTTCTTCATTTCATAGTTAATATTATTTCTGAGATTGTTTGGCACCTTTTCGCTCCACGCCCAGAAACCAGCGGCGATAAAAGCGGCTCCTGCCAGCTGCAACAGAAACATCCCAGAGATTAGCCAGGCCCACAAACAGAAACACGGGCTGAGGGAACGTCTGGTAAACATGTGAACAGGTGTACATGTGAAGAGGTTAAGAGGTGAATAGTTGTATATGTGAAGAGGTTAAGAAGTAAACAGGTGTACATGTGAATGAGGTACATGTGAACAGGTGTACGTGTGGACAGGCGTATATGTGAACAGGTGTACATGTGAAGAGGTTAAGAGGTGAACATGTGAAGATGTGTAAATGTAAACAGGTGTAAATTTGAACAGGTGTACATGTGAACAGGTGTATTTGTAAACAGGTGTACAATTAAACAGGTGTACATGAGAAGAGGATAAGAGGTGAACATGTGTACATGTAAAGAGCTTATGAGGTGAACAGGTGAAGAGGTTTACATGTGAAGAGGCGAACAGGGGAAGAGGTGTACCTGAACTGGTGTACATGTGAACAGCTGTATATGTAAACAAGTGTACATGTGAACTAGTGTACATGTGAACATGTGTATATGTAAACAAGTGTACATGTGAACTAGTGTACATGTGAACATGTGTATATGTAAACAAGTGTACATGTGAACAGGTGAAAATGTGAAGAGGTGAAAATGTGAACAGGTGTACAAGAGTTACTCACCCAGAAGATGATGTTGTAGCTGAACATGAGGTATTTGTAGCAGCAGCTGACCTCAGCACTGTCATATCGATAGTAATACATCTGTCACAACAAACAGCAGATATTAATAGGGATGCACCAATACCACTATTTTTCAGGCCGTGTACAAGCCCAAGTACTTATGTGCGTATTTGCCAATACCGATATGAATACTTCATAACACCGTTACAGCTTGACATTTCACCCCTCCTCTCGACAATCTTACAGATCTTATTGCTAGGCTTAGTTAATTACACAATTTGGACATTATAGAGGTAAATAATGCTTGATAACAAACTGCTGCTAACACAATAATGACCGTTTCTGAGGAGGATCAAGGGACGGAAGGAGAAATTGTTGGACGTCAGAGACATCAACAGAACATGTTTCATTACCGATTCTCCCTGTCAGCAGTTGTCTGTGTTCCTCTGATAAACCGTTCACTGCTCAGGGTACCGAATGCCAACCGTTAGTGACAGTTTTCTGAGGAGTCAGTTTGTTTCGAGACCGGAAACACAGCTAACAGGCTAATGCTAACTGAGAGAGACAGACCGGAAACACAGAAAGTCTCTCCTCAGATATAACACATGTCTTTATGTATATATTTGTGTATGACTATAAACTCTGTAATAAAGAATTAAGTCAATCGAACCTCCTCCTTCTTCTTCTTCTTCTTCTTCTCCTTCTTCTTCTTCTTCTTCTTCTTCTTCTGAAAACAATTTCTTCAGGAACAAAAACAGTCTTTTTGCGCCGTTATGCGCGGAACCCGGTGCTTGCCCCCCTCCCCCCGGTCGGGGTTTTGGGGTAGGGTAGGGCCAATGCCTTTTTAAAAGGCTTTTTAAAATATGTGAATGTCCGTTATCCTCAGGGTCGTGGAGGTAACGCCCCCAGCGGGAGAGCCCCAAATTTCTCTTTCCTGGCCACTTTAAACCACTCTGATGGGGGATTAAAAGCGCCCCCAGGCCAGCGAAGAGTTTAATCCCCACCTGGTCCGGTCAAAACCCCGGTTTTCCCCGCTGGGTCCCGGAAAACCCCCTGGGAGGGCCCCCAGGTGGCACCCTCATAGGTCCCCGAACCCCCTCAACTTTTCAGAAAGGGCGGGTTGAAGATGGCGCCGGGAGGCTCCGTGTCTCGGCCCCTCCCAACCCAATCTTGTGTTTTTATTGTTTTACTTTGTTGGTTTTTTTTAAAATTTTTTTGCAAATGAAAACCCCACCCAAGCGAGCCTATTCCAATAGAAGAGAACAACTTTTCAATAGGCGGTGGTGGACAGCAAAACCCCGCGACTGAAAACAAGGAGAGTCTCCGTGTTTATGCTGGAGTCTACCTGTGGGGCGGGGAAGAGACACGGTTCCCCGGGGGGGGCCCCTGGTCAGGCTGAGGAAACGTGAAAAAAACCCTCTTTCCCGAGTTTATTTTGGCAAATGCCCCCAATCCCGGATAATAAGCGGGGGTGAATCCGTAGAGGGTGGATTTCAAGGGAATTAAGACCTGTAATTTTTTGGTTTTCACGGGCCTTGGCTCGACCCCACGATCCAGCCCCGCCTTTTGTCCCCCGGATTCTCTTATCGCCAGGCCCCGGACAAAAAAATAGGGAAGGCAAGGGAGGAGGTTGTGCTTCATGATTAAAAAAGGGGAGTCATTTTTCGGCTGTTCCCCCGTTAGAGCCTATGATCGGATCCCGGGCCTTTTATCTGCCAGGGATTAAAATCGGTTGTTCTAACAGCGTGTAGTTCCGCCGCACGGCCAACAACCAGCGTGGAGGAGCGGGTATGGGTTATCGACGGCCCCGAGACTTCTCGGGGCGAGGCCGATTTATTGGGGCCCGGGGTTTTAAAGAGCCAACAGAAGAAAGCCCGGCCCGAAATATTCAGAGTACCCCCCACGCGCGGGGGAAAAATACACCCCCATTTTTTCACCCCTTTTCCGGGGGGACATAAACCCTCCCCCCCCCCTTTCGGCAAGTCAGCCACATATCCCTTTTCTGCCCCCCGTTTACCGGCAGAGACTGAAGAGGGACCGACCGGGACAGGACAGTGCGCGTTGGCCGAGCAGTCTGACTTTTGCTTCCCCCCACTGCTTTGGCTCACGGAGTGGTGTGTGTTGAGGGGACGTTAAAAACACACATGACGCGGTCTTTGTTTTACATCGGCAAATTGTGAGTCGTGCCCGGTTTTACTGTGGATTAAATGAGAAGCCCTGGAAAAAACGGCGGGGTTAGCAAAACTAAAGCAGGGCCACGGCACCGCGGCGGGATTTGGATGGTACGGAATTAGGTATGCATCCGGAGAGTATTAGCAGTGCGAAAAGAAATCAGGGACAAGGTGGGCGAATAAAGGGCCCCAAAGCCGAAATATGGGGGTTCGGCTAAAAAACAATAACAACCTAAAAAAGGAAAAAAACAGTGTGTGGGGAAAGTGTTGCATCTCCCCGATAAACGAAACAATTTTATGACGCTTTGGAAACCCCCCCCGGTGGGGAGGAAAAAAAACCCCGGCCCTGCCCTGGTTTTAACCAGTGCAGATGTGTGAGATCTTGAAAAGGATAACCCCAGGGTCCGCCCCTGATGGCTCCCTGGCCCTGCTTTAAAGGTGTGTGCGTTCAGTGGCAGATGTGTTACAGAATTTTCAAAAGGTCCTGCTCCCTTGTAGTCCCAAGTTTTAAAGGTCCTCATTTTTCCCCGCCCCAAAAGACAAAATCGCCCCAATGTACCCCCCGTTGCATACCCCCCTTCATGAAATGTTTGAGCGGTTTGCAAAACTTTTATCCCTCCCCCCTCCCTGTCCGGACCCCTGCGTTTGCCTACAGGCAAAGGTCACGGGGTGATGCCCTTCCCTCACCCCCACATGCCTCTCCCCTGGCCAGAGGAAAACTTATGGAGAAGTTTCATTGACTAAGTTCAGCTTCAACACCTTGGCCTCCGCCTTTAAACTCAGGGTCGGGTCAAACGCCCTCTTGACGGATCTGGTTCCCGACGGGGGTCAGGCAGTGCGGTGGGGAACCACTCCCCCACCCTTTACCCCCCAACACCCGGAAACCCTAGGGTTGTGTGTAGCCTCTCCTCTACCTGTTCCGCACGACTGCGTGGCCACACACAGTCCACACCCCTCATCAAGTTTGCTCGACCGCCGTCTGGCCTGTCAAGACGCGACGAGCGGGTTTGGAGGAGGTCGAGCCCTGCATTTTTGGTGCCCGGAAACAACCCCCATTTAAGTCAGCAAAAAAAAGGAGCTGTTTTTGGGCTAAAAAAGAGGAGAGGAGGCCACACACCCATCACCCTCGACGGGCTTGTGGAGGGGTCAGCGTTCGGTTTGGGGTAAAATCGTGGGCCCTGACATGGACACTCCCAACAGGGTCAATCCCCAAAACGGTCGCAGGGTCTCTTTTCCCCCCGCAGGCTGCGGAAAATTCAACAGGACTAGGATCTCTGAACTTTACGGTGCCCATCGAGAGTACCTGACTGGGTGCATCAGCCCGGTAGGGTTGCACCGCCCCCAACGTAAAATCTAAGGGGTGGTTTAAAATGCTCAGCCAAACACCAGGACGAGCTGCCATCCCTGGAGGCCCTCTCACCAGCGGTGTAGGAAAGAAGGCCCCTGGAATTAAAGGACCCCCCTACCCCCGCCAATCTGTTCTGTTGCTCCCCTCTGGCGACGGACCGCGCATCGGCCAAGACCCCCAATCAGGACAGTTTTAACCCAAGCATAAGAAACCCGAATCTTTGGGTGTGTGAATGTTACTACTTGTTTAGTAAAATTTTCAATCATATATATATTATATATATTTTATATTATAATATTGTTATAAACATATTATAATTATAATTCTGCCTAAAACATTGTTATACATAAAATATGCCGTCCTACCTCCCATTCAAAGAGTAAGTTTTTAAATATTTCAATGTATTCCCCTAGTTTTATTTCACTTCTCAAAACTTTTTTGTTGTTATTGAAAATTTTCTCTCTTTTTTCACTATTTTATTTATCTTATTTGCACCCCGTTGGGAGTTTTTGGAGGAGCACGCGAAAAAGATTTTTATTTCCCCATACGCTGTATTCCCCTTATCCCAAGGGGTGCCAGCCCCGCGGAGAAAAACCTTTGGCGCTTGTATCCCCATCTGTTCTTTCGGTCATGGGCCCCCCTTTTTGCCCCTAGGCGAGGGTGGGAAAGAAGATGGCCCCCGGTAGATGCTCCCATTTCCGGCCCTCTCCGCTCCATTGTTCCTCACTTGGAACAAGACCCCGAGTACTTGAACCTTTACTTGGGGTGGGCTTCATTCCCTACCTGGAGTGGGGACAATCCATGGTTTCCGCTGGACTGGCCTCAGATTTGGAGGTGTGATCCTATCCCCGCCGCTTCACACGTGCGAACGATCCAGTGAGTGTGAAAGGGCACGCCCCATGAAGCCATTTGGACCAATTTATTGAAAAGCAGTGGTGCAACCCTTTGCCCCCGAAGCGCCCCCCCCCCCAGTCGCCCCGAAATCCCGTCCTGTTCCCAGGATTTTGGGGACAAAAGCGCAGCCCTGGCGGAGGCCAACCCTCACCGGAAATTGGTTGAGGTACCGAGGCGGAACCAGCTCTCGCTTTGGGGTCAGGTTGTGGCCCCCCCTCACCCCATACTCCGCAGCCCCCCCACAGTTGTCCCTGGGAAACCCCGGGCATACGCCTTTCCCAAAAACCCAAAGCACTGTAGACCCCGGGGGTACTTAGGCCCCTCCACGATCCTTGCAAGGTAAAAAGTGGTCCCTCGTTCCAGGACGGCGAAAAAAGCATTTTTCTCTTCAATCGAGGTTCGACAAACGGCCGGACCCTCCCCCCCGACTTTGAGTAAACTTTCCGGGGAGGCGAGTAAGTTATCCCCCTTTTTCCCCCCCCTTTTTAAAAAGGGAAACCCCCCCCCGGTCTGCCTCCCTTCGTCGTTTTTGATTCCCCGCAAGTTGATGAGACGGCAACCTGAAGTCCCCAAAACCGAGCCTTCGCATTTTTTGGGGGGGGTCTCTCCACCCCCGGGGCTTTGCCCTGTGGGCGTTTTTACTAATCGTGACCCCCCCCTGTGAGATTTTGGGGTTATCCCCCCTTTACTCCCGCTCGCCTCTAAAATAGAGGGCGAGTTGTCGGGATTCGGAGTTCCTAAAAGTGTTCCCCCACCCCCCTAACACACTTTCTTTGAAGTCAGCGCCCCTCCTTACTTCCGCTTGGATGGTTCCCTGTTCCCCCCCCTGAGGTGTGGTGGTTTTCCCCAACAACTTTGGGCCGACCCCAAAGTCATTTCCATGGCCTCAGCGACTTCTGGGTTTAAAGGGCCCCTGGACTTGGGGTTCCCCCCGACGTTCCCGTTCACCCCCATACAGTTTGGGCTTACCAGGTCTGTTCAGAGGTTCCCCCGCCCCTCGACCCCATACCCCAGGGGACGTTTTACAAATCCCCCCCTCCTCCCCCCGGTGTCCAAAAAAAAGCGGCCTCAGGTCCTGTCATAACAAATCGTCCGGACCCTTTTGCCCGGGTGCTCTGGGACCACATCACTTATGGATCCTTTGTTTGAACATGGTTTTTTCGGCCTCCAAATGCACAGGTACGTGCCCAAAACCCGTCTTGTTCAGTCAGGGGGGCCGTTCCTCCCAATCCCGCCCCTCCAAGTGTCTCCATCATTGCCAACGTGTGCGTTGAAGTCTCCCAGCAAGACTAAGGAGTCCCCTTCAGGAGCCCCATACAGGTCTTCTTTCAGGGTCTCCAAGAAGGCTGAATACTCTGAACTGCTGTTTGGTGCATAAGCACACACAACAGTCAGTTTTCCCCCCCATGACCCGCAGGCGTAGGGAGGCAAACCCTCGTCCACTGGGGTAAACTCCAACAAAGCGGCACTCAACCGGGGCTTGTGAGTATCCCCACACCCGCTCGGCGCCTCACACCTTGAAAAAACTAAATACAAATATTTGTATTATTATTATTATTATTTTTAATATTGTTAGCTGTAAGATAGGATGTACCTTTATTTATCACCGTGGGTAAATTCAGTGGTTAAAGCAGCAACAGAATAAGAGTGAAACACAGGACAGTGTGGTTCACACAGGATAATAAAACAAAAATTAAGGGCTAACCAGGGCTGTGTAAAGATCACGTGGTGTGTGTGTGTGTGTGTGTGTGTGTGAGGGGGCTTTGTTGCTGTAACAACTCCTCTCAAGCATCCCTTGAAGTCTCCATGGAAACAGGGCAGTGTGAGACAGTTCTGTCTCTTCTCCAAACACAAATGAGTTTCTCCAAAGAAATACATTTCTATAAACACACCCACATATGTTTATACAGTGGTATGCAAAAGTTTGGGCACCCCTCTGAGATTTCATGACAATTTGCTTTTCCTTTATAATAGAAGATCACAGCAACAACATTTGTTTTCCTACAAAGATGTAGACGTTTTAGTGTTTTCCAGACCAAAATTCTTAGGGTAGCATTACATAGTTTTATTATAATAAAATAAAAGCAAAAAATGGGATGTGCAAAAGTTTGGGCACCCTTATAAATAGCATTCATTTCAACACCTGTACGGATTTATAGCTGACAGGTTGCTGCACAAAATTGCTTTGATTAGCTCATTAGACCTTCAATTACAAAGACAGGTGGAACCAATCATGAAAAAGGCTATTTAACATAGGTAATAGCTGGCTGTGCCTGGCCTAGGTTCTTTCTTAGGGAGTGGCAAGATGGGGACCTCAAAACAACTCTCCACTGACCTGAAAGCTAAGATAATCCAACATTATAAATTAGGAGAAGGGTACAAAAAATTATCTGACAGGTTTAAACTGTCTGTCTCCACAGTCAGAAACGTAGTTGTGAAATGGAAGGCCACAGGAACAGTCCGTGTGAAGGAAAGATGTGGTAGGCCGACAAAAATAGGGGAAAGGCACAGGCGAAGGATGGTGAAAATGGTCACAGAGAAGCCACAGACCACCTCCAGAGAACTACAACAACATCTGGCTGCTGATGGTGTAGTTGTTCACCGTTCCACAATCCAGCGTACTTTGCACCAGGAAGAGCTCATTGGAAGGGTGATGTGCAAAAAGCCTTTCCTGAGTGTTAATCACAAGAAGAGTCGCATGAGGTATGCAAAAGCACATCTGGACAAGCCAGAAGCATTTTGGAACAAAATACTGTGGTCAGATGAGACCAAGATTGAGTTATTTGGTCATAACATGAACAGGTATGCATGGCGAAAAAAACACACTGCATTCAATGAAAAGAACTTGTTGCCCACTGTAAAATTTGGTGGAGGATCTATCATGTTATGGGGCTGTGTGGCTAGCACAGGTACTGGAATTAAAGTTGAGGGCCACATGAATTCCTTACAGTACCAGGAGATTCTTGACAAGAATGTTCTAGAGTCAGTCACAAAGTTGAAGCTACGCCGGGGTTGGATTTTTCAGCAGGACAATGATCCTAAGCACCGATCAAAATCCACCAAGGAATTCATGCAGAAGCACAGGTACAATGTTCTGGAATGGCCATCCCAGTCCCCAGACCTTAACATCATTGAAAATGTATGGATTTATTTGAAGAAGGCTGTCCATGCACGGAGGCCAAGAAACCTGACTGAACTGGAGACGTTTTGTGTGGAAGAATGGGCCAAAATACCACCTGCCAGGCTTAAGGGACTTGTCTGTGGCTACAGGAGGCGTCTACAGGCCGTTATTGCAGCAAAAGGAGGCAATACTAAATATTAATGGAATTATTTCTTAGGGGTGCCCAAATTTATGCACATGCCTATTTTTGTTTGAATGCACATAAACATGTTTCTGTTTGACCAATAAAAGTTATTTCACTACTGAGATGTTTCTGTTACCATAAGGTATAACATATGTTAAAATGAAGTTGCTGCTTCAAAAGCTCAGCAAGTGACAAACTGATGCAGTGGTTTTCCTAAGGGGTGCCCAAACTTTTGCATACCACTGTATGTAACATGTGTGAGGAGTCACAACATCATACAGTTCAGATTATCATACTAATGAAGGACAAGATTAATGATGGAAGAATAAACCAAGTGTGTGTGTGTGTGTGTGTGTGTGTGTGTGTGTGTGTGTGTGTGTGTGTGTGTGTGTGTGTGTGTGTGTGTGTGTGTGTGTGTGTGTGTGTGTGTGTGTGTGTGTGTGTGTGTTCACATCACTGATTCAGCTTTCAGTTGAACACTGTAATCTCTCACACACACTTTTACTTGATTTGAACTGTATTCACTAATCACTGATGGGACAAGTGTTTACCTGGTAAGTTTACCTGGTTTACCTTATGTATCCCCCACCCCCCAGGATGATGTCATCACTGCAGGTGAGATCAACAGAAACACCAGCGCGTTATCTGAATCTCTGAGAGTCTTTATTATTATTATATGTTTCATGTGAAGACAGAGATAGCATTTTACCATGAAAATAGTCTGTACTGAAGATCAAGCAGTAATAAAGGTGGAATAGATGTGTAATAGATGTGGAATAGATGTGGAATAGATGTGTAATAGATGTAGAATAGATGTGGAATAGATGTGTAATAGATGTGGAATAGATGTGGAATAGATGTGGAATAGATGTGTAATAGATGTGTAATAGATGTGGAATAGATGTGGAATAGATGTGTAATAGATGTGTAATAGATGTGGAATAGATGTGAATAGATGTGTAATAGATGTGGAATAGATGTGGAATAGATGTGTAATAGATGTGGGAATAGATGTGGAATAGATGTGGAATAGATGTGGAATAGATGTGTAATACATGTGGAATAGATGTGTAATAGATGTGGAATGTGGAATAGATGTGGAATAGATGTGGAATAGATGTGGATAGATGTGGATAGATGTGGAATAGATGTGTAATAGATGTGGAATAGATGTGTAATAGATGTGGAATAGATGTGGATAGATGTGGAATAGATGTGGAATAGATGTAGAATAGATGTGGAATAGATGTGGAATAGATGTGGAATAGATGTGTAATAGATGTGGAATAGATGTGGAATAGATGTGGAATAGATGTGGAATAGATGTGGAATAGATGTGTAATAGATGTGTAATAGATGTGGAATAGATGTGTAATAGATGTGGAATAGATGTGTAATAGATGTGGAATAGATGTGGAATAGATGTGTAATAGATGTGTAATAGATGTGTAATAGATGTGGAATAGATGTGGAATAGATGTGGAATAGATGTGTAATAGATGTGTAATAGATGTGTAATAGATGTAGAATAGATGTGGAATAGATGTGGAATACATGTGTAATAGATGTGGAATGTGGAATACATGTGTAATAGATGTGGAATAGATGTGTAATAGATGTGGAATGTGGAATACATGTGTAATAGATGTGGAATAGATGTGGAATAGATGTGTAATAGATGTGTAATAGATGTGGAATGTGGAATACATGTGTAATAGATGTGGGATAGATGTGGAATAGATGTGTAATAGATGTGTAATAGATGTGTAATAGATGTGGAATAGATGTGGAATAGATGTGTAATAGATGTGGAATAGATGTGTAATAGATGTGTAATAGATGTAGAATAGATGTGGAATACATGTGGAATAGATGTGTAATAGATGTGGAATAGATGTGGAATAGATGTGGAATAGATGTGGAATAGATGTGTAATAGATGTGGAATAGATGTGGGATAGATGTGGAATAGATGTGGAATAGATGTGGAATAGATGTGGAATAGATGTGGAATAGATGTGGAATAGATGTGTAATAGATGTGGGATAGATGTGTAATAGATGTGTAATAGATGTGGGATAGATGTGGAATAGATGTGGAATAGATGTGGGATAGATGTGTAATAGATGTGGAATAGATGTGGGATAGATGTGGAATAGATGTGGAATAGATGTGGGATAGATGTGTAATAGATGTGGAATAGATGTGTAATAGATGTGTAATAGATGTGGAATAGATGTGGAATAGATGTGGAATAGATGTGGAATAGATGTGGAATAGATGTGGAATAGATGTGGAATAGATGTGGAATAGATGTGTAATAGATGGGGGGACTAATGGGAAAATGGGGATAGATGGTAATGAGTGTAATAGATGGGAAGATGTGAAAGATTGAATAGAGTGGGATAGAGGAAAGATGTGGTAATGTGGGTAGAGTGGGTGTGGGAAAAAAAAAGTTAAAAGAGGGAATAGATTTAAAAAAGAGTGGAAGTGGATCATTGTAATAGATGTGGATGATGTGGAATAGATGTGAAAAAATGTGTAATAGAGGGAAAGGGGAATACGTGTAATATTTGGGGGAAAATGTGGAATAGATGTTAATAATGTTAATAGGTTAATGATGGGAATAAAAGGGGAAATGTGTAATAGGGGGGAATGAGTGAAAGATGTGAATGAGTAGAATAGATTTGGAATACTGTGGGTAGATGTTAAAAATGGGGAAAGTTGAATAATGAAAGATGTGGAATAGAAGTGGAATGAGGGGATAATGGGAATGTGTGAATGATGTGGAAAAATGTGGGGTAGAGTGGAATAGATTGGAATTGTGGGAAAGATTGGGAAAAATTGGGGAAAAATGTGGAAGAGTGAAAAAATTGGATAGATGTGTATAGAGGAATTATGGGGTAGATGTGGAATAGAGTGGAAAGAGTGGATAATTTTAATAATGTGGGGAATAATGTGGGTAGAGTGGAAAAAGATTGGAAAAGATGGGAAGTTTTAATGTGGAATAGATTGTATAGATGGTAATAGATGTGGAATAGTGTGGAAAAGATGTGGGAAATTGGGGTAAATTTTAATGAGTGGAAAAAAAGTGGTAGATGTGGAATAATGTGGGAAAAGGTGTAATAGATGTGGGATAGATGTGGAATAGATGTGGGATAGATGTGTATAGATGTGTAATAGATGTGGGATAGATGTGTAATAGATGTGGAATAGATGTGGGATAGATGTGGAATAGATGTGGAATAGTTGTGGGATAGATGTGTAATAGATGTGGAATAGATGTGGAATAGATGTGGAATAGATGTGTAATAGATGTGGAATAGATGTGGAATAGATGTGGAATAGATGTGGAATAGATGTGGAATAGGATGTGGAATAGATGTGGAATAGATGTGGAATAGATGTGGGATAGATGTGTAATAGATGTGGGATAGATGTGTAATAGATGTGGAATAGATGTGGAATAGATGTGGGATAGATGTGTAATAGATGTGTATAGATGTGGAATAGATGTGTAATAGATGTGGACTAGATGTGGAATAGATGTGTAATAGATGTGGAATAGATGTGTAATAGATGTGGAATAGATGTGGAATACATGTGGAATACATGTGGAATACATGTGATAAAGGAATAGATGTGGAATAGATGTGGAATAGATGTGTAATAGATGTGGAATAGATGTGGAATACATGTGGAATACATGTGGAATACATGTGGAATAAAGGAATAGATAGAGTCGGTGATTGGAGGTTACGAGAGGCTCCGCAGAGCCGTCTTTTCACACCACAGGAGTGTGTTCAGTGAGACTGTCTCTGACTCAGCTGTCACCATGGAAACTCTGCTCGCAGACCAGTCACAGCAACTGACAATCCAGAGGATGGGGGGGAACAGGGGGCCAAAAAAGTACTGAGTGGGGGCCATAGGAAGCAGCAACTGACCGTCAGCTGATCAAACTCCATTGATGAACTTGTCCGTTGATGGACTGTCAGGTGATGGTAGGTCAGGTGATGGTTGGTCAGGTGATGAACTCGTCCATTGATGGACCATCACAAAATAGTGGACAGGCTGTGGCTGCAGCGCAACAACCTTTAGCAGGTAGTTGCACTGTAAATATGTGGTCTGGACTAAAAACAATAACAGACTACAAAAGGACAACGAGTGGTGCTGAGGAAGTGTCTGCATCTCTCCCAGATGAACTGAACACATTTTATGCACGCTTTGAGAAGCCCCCGGCTGTGGAGGCACAAAAGGCCCGGGATCCCTGCTCACTGGTTTTAACCAGTGCAGATGTGTGTAGATCTCTGGAAAGGATCAACGCACACAGGGCTCCAGGACCTGATGGCATCCCTGGCCGTGCTCTCAAGGTGTGTGCAGTTCAGCTGGCAGATGTGTTCACAGACATTTTCAATAGGTCACTGCTCCAGTCTGTAGTCCCCACATGTTTTAAAGAGTCCATCATTGTCCCTGTCCCCAAAAAGACAAAACCCATCTGCCTCAATGACTACCGCCCAGTTGCACTCACCTCCATCATCATGAAGTGCTTTGAGCGGTTAGTCAAACCTTTTATCACCTCCTCCCTCCCTGACTCACTGGACCCCCTGCAGTTTGCCTACAGAGCAAACAGGTCCACGGATGATGCCATCTCCCTCACCCTCCACACTGCCCTCTCCCACCTGGACCAGAGGAACACTTCTGTGAGAATGCTGTTCATTGACTACAGTTCAGCATTCAACACCATTGTGCCCTCCAAGCTCATCATTAAGCTCAGGGACCTTGGGCTCAACAGCGCCCTCTGTGACTGGATCATGAGCTTCCTGACGGGCAGATCCCAGGCAGTGCGGATGGGGAACATCACATCCTCCACCTTGACCCTCAACACCGGAGCCCCTCAGGGTTGTGTGCTCAGCCCTCTCCTCTACTCCCTGTTCACGCACGACTGCGTGGCCACACACAGCTCCAACACCATCATCAAGTTTGCTGACGACACGACCGTCATCGGCCTGATCACAGACGGCGACGAGACGGCGTACAGAGAGGAGGTCAGAGCCCTGACATCTTGGTGCCAGGACAACAACCTCCATCTCAACGTCAGCAAAACAAAGGAGCTGATTGTGGACTACAGGAAGAGGCAGAGAGAGGCACACACACCCATCACCATCGACGGGACTCCTGTGGAGAGAGTCAGCAGCTTCAGGTTCCTCGGGGTAAACATCAGTGAGGACCTGACATGGACACATCACACCAGGGTCATATCCAAGACGGCTCGACAGCGGCTCTTCTTCCTCCGCAGGCTGCGGAAGTTCAACATGGACTCCAGGATACTCTGCAACTTCTACAGGTGCACCATCGAGAGTATCCTGACTGGCTGCATCACCACCTGGTATGGCAGTTGCACCGCCCTCAACCGTAAGACTCTACAGAGGGTGGTGAGAACTGCTCAGCACATCACCAGGACGGAGCTGCCATCCATGGAGGACCTCTACACCCAGCGGTGTAGGAAGAAGGCCGGTAGGATATTAAAGGACCCCCATCACCCCAGCAACAATATGTTCTGTCTGCTGCCGTCTGGCAGACGGTACCGCAGCATCCGGACCAAGACCACCAGACTCAGAGACAGTTTTATACCACAGGCAGTGGTTAATTTGAGCCGGATCCTGCCGGAACAGGATCCGGCACCTCTTCATTTTGGCCACCCTGTGTTCCGGCACCTATTTGGGCAGATCCGGTACCTCTCACAAAAAATAAAAATTAAAAAATGGTTAAAATGAAATAAAATATACAGATATTAATTTACAGAAAAAAATCCCAAGAATTTCATGTCGTTTATTAAGATTAAGATTTGAAAGAGTCGGAGATCTGTGTTGACGCACTGAAAAGCTGGACCAACGGACAAACGCGTTCACTTTTGAAATTCGCCACATGAGGAGCACTTCGCAGAGAGGAAGAAACTAATTAAATGCAAGCATGTCAAAAAGACAGTTAAATTTACTGTCTTTCTTCAAAAAGAAGGAAGAGGTAATAGACACTTCAAAACGAGTCAGAAAAGCCTCCACAAGCAGCGACGAGGGCAGCTGCAGCGGTCATGTTGATGGTCAAAACCAGGAGGAGGTTAGCGCCGCAACAGCTAGCCAGCTAGCTAACCGACAGCTAGCCAAGCCCGGGCAGGAGGCTGGCACCGTGTCAGCAGCGGGTCAGGTTCACCGCCAGCCGGAGCAGGAGCCAGCTACCGTCGGCCAGGTGGACCACCAACAGCAACCGGTGGGTACCCTGGCATCAACTAGCCCGGTACAACAGCTGGAGCAGGCAAGTGGAACCGCGACATCAGGCTTACAGCAGGAAGAGTCAGTAGGAGAGGAGAGCGTAGAGGAGTGTGGGACGTCCAGCGACAGGTCAGGGATGGGATGCACAACTGCTTGGACAGAAGCTCAGCTAAAAGTGAAGCAGACTTACTATCCCTGGCTTTTTAGGGGAAAATCAGGTTTGGGTTGCACAACGTGTAAGGCGGTGGGGACTTTGGGGGCAGAGAAGACGTCGGGGATGAAACTGGCAAAAGAGTGGGTTTTCTGCACAGTAACCTCATCTGCTTCAGATATTATAAAACAGCAACGCGCACTTAGAAAAAGGGTATTTGAACATGCCCGTACCAAGGCTCACCTAGCAGCAGCAAACATTCTCGAAAAGGCAAAAGTGGACACTTTAGGACAATCTATAATTAATAGTCAGTCTGAACAGATGGCCACTACAGCTCGCGTATTTCGCACGGCGTACAAGGAGGCTAAACGCCACCGTCCCGCATATGGCTTCGAACAGGAGATTGATTGCCAAGAATTAAATGGACTCGATATGGGGAGAATTTTACATTCCAATGTTGCATGTGGAAACATACAGAAACATATTTCTGAAGAAATGAAAAGAAAACTGTTTGAAAAAATAGTACAGTGCACTCCCAAAATCAGTGTAATGCTGGATGAGTCAACCAGTTTAAGCAAAAAGAGCTGCTTGATAATATACATTAGGGCTCAGTTGCCCGATATGGACAAGCCTACAAACATTTTTACTGAACTCGTAGAGCTAGATGATCTAACTGCTCAAGGTATTGTCCACAAACTGTTGTCTGCTCTGGAGCGCCTGCATTTGACACAGGATTTTCTCTCTAAGACCCTCATTGGAGTAACTTGTGATGGTGCTTCGGTTATGTTAGGGCGTAAAAGCGGAGTGGCGAGTCGGCTCCAGGCCATGTTTCCCAACATTACTGTGTGGCACTGCTCAGCCCACAGGCTTGAGCTTGCAGTCGCAGACGTAGTGAAAGAGATGGGTGCTATAAATCACTTTAAAATATTGATGGACAAGATATATGCACTGTATAGCACATCTAACAACAATCGAATGGAGCTGAGAGAGTCAGCTGAGAGCTTGGATGTCCAGCTATGCAAAATAGGTCGTATTTTAGACACTAGATGGGTGGCATCAAGTTTTAGAACCGTTGAAGCAGTGTGGAAGAACTACCCAGCACTTTACAAGCATTTCAAAACTGCATCAGAAGATCCCTCCCGTAACAGTGTCACAAAGCAAACATACAGTGGGCTTGCTATGCGCTTATCTTCGCATGCGTTTGTGAACAATTTAGGCATAATGTGCGATGCATTGCAAGAATTATCTGAGCTCTCAGTCGAGCTTCAAAAACGAGACATTACCATCATTTCAGCACACAAGTCAATTTGTCGGGAAATCAGGGTACTTGAGGCCATGTCGGATCGGCCAGGTCGCTACACTGAACTGAGCCAAAGGGGAATTGAGGAAAACTCTTTCCATGGCATCACGCTGAATGGAGGAAAATCAAGCGACAGATCACTCGACCCCAAGCAGTTTTTTCTAACTGTGGCCAAGAACTTGGAGGACCGTATGTTATCTCAAGGAGGCCGGATGCCAGATAAAACTGGATATAACAAGTTCATTGAGGAGTTGAAGGTGCTTTACGCACAATACTGGCCCGAGGACGCAGGTGCGCTGTATGGAGAGACTGAGGTCGAGTCACTGTGTCAGCGCTTCAACATTGCCAACCCGCGCGCAGTCATACAGGCCTACAGAAGGTACAGAGACTCAGATGGCAAAGACCCCCCCGATGAGCTGATGGAGTTACTTGTTGCTGTCAACAGCATTCCAATTGCAAGTGCTGAATGTGAGCGCGGATTTTCACAAATGAACTTGATTTGCACTCCCAACCGTAGCTCTTTGCTCACATCCACCATGTCATCTTTACTCTTCCTAAATCTTGTTGGACCCCCCCTGGCTAAATTCAATCCAGTCCCGTACGTGAGGTGCTGGGTGGCCAAAGGACACAGAACTGCCACAGACACACGCAGTAAAAGTAGAAAAAAAGAGATGGAGGACAATCCGGACATGCTCGTGATGTGGGGTGTTTTAAACAACTAAATATGGTGAGCAAACATACTGTCTATTAATAGGCCGCCGTGCCAATCTTTGAATAATACATATTTTGTTTACACGTTAAACCTGTTGAGAAATTGATTGCTGGCTGTATACTGAAGTCCCACCTGTGGTGATGTGTTGTTGTTGTGCGTTGTGCGTACTATCCTAAAATAATTGTAAATTATCGTCATAACATTTATACCATGGATACTATTTGAAATCGAGGCTTGTATGTCCCACAGCGTTGCAAGTGGACATTTTCATGTTGTTTTCAGCACCTTTTATGTATACGTTCCGGGACCTGTACGCGTCTCGTCATCCCTGAGCTGTCATGTACTTTGCGTTCCGGCACCTTATGATTTACAAATTAAGCACTGACCACAGGCTATAAGACTACTGAACTCCTGAGCTGTGTGAATGTCTACTCACATCTGTTTATAGTACACACATACATATATATATATATATATATACTGTATATTATACACATCTGCCATACATATCTGTTTATAGTACACATATCTATATATTATACATATCTGCCATATACATCTGCTATACATAATATATGCATCTGTCCATACCTCCTCATTCCACAGAGTAAAGTATTTAAATACTCTCAAAGTATTCCACATATGTATATATTTCACATCCTCAAATCTTTATTGTTGATATTGTAAATATTCTTCTCTCTTTTTGCACTATTTTATTATCTTATCTGCACCATGTATGTTGAGTTGTTGGAGGAGCATGGGACATAAGATTTTCATTGCCAACATATACGTTGTATCTGCTGTGCATATGACCAATAAAACCTTGAAACCTTGAAACCTTGAAACCTTGATGAAGTTGTGGTAGAGGAAGGCGTCGACGGTCAGTCGACGGTCAGTCGACGGTCAGTCGATGGTGAGTTGATGGTCGGACCGTTTTCAGCTCGTGGTAGCACTGTATGAAGCTGTGGTAGATGAAGGTGAGTGGTAAAGCTAGCAGTACAATGCCACTCACCACAGCAGCAGATGAAAACACCCCGCCCGGGGGATTCAACTCGGCGGGTCAGGGACGGCCGCACGGTGCGGGAGGATCTCCTCGCGGGACCTCTCCCCGGCGCTGGCCGGCCCCCGCCGGGCGCATTTCCTCCGCGGCGGTGCGCCGCGACCGGCTCTGGGTCGGCTTGGAAAGGCTCGGGGCGAAGGTGGCTCGCGGCTCCGGCCGCGTGCTTTACAGCGCCCTCCGCCCAGACCTCGCCGCTTCCCGGGGCCGTGGACAAAGTGCTCGCTGCGCCCTCTCTCCCCTGCCCCCCTCGCGGGGCCCCACCGTGGTCATGGAGATGATGACCCACCAACTGGCAGCCGGGATGCTGGCATAGGCCTGGTTCCCGCCCTGCAGGTTGCCACCCTGCAGGCCGTGCTCCAGCAGCTGTGCCAGCGCGCTGAAGATCGTCATGGCGACGCAGATGAAGACCAGCAGCATCACCATCTCCCGGTAGCAGCGCCGAAGCGTCAGGCCGAGCGTTTGCAGCCCCAGGAAGTGACGGGCCAGCTTGATGACCCAGAAGATGCGCATGATGCGCAGGACACGCAGTGTGACGCCGGCACGCTGCAGCTGCGAGTTCTCCCCTGTAAGGACCTGCATGGCGACCGACAGTAGTACGGAGAGATGGCCAGAAGGTCGATGATGTTCAGTGGCCGCCGCAAAAACTCACACTTATCCCAAGACACCAGGAAACGGATGATACACTCCGCAGTGAACCAGCCGATACACACCACCTCGATGATCCTGCAGCCAATCAGAGAGCAGACAGGTGACTACAGAGAATTCTAGACTAAAGTCTTCTGACAGGTGAGCGGATGTTACAAGGGATAAAGCGTATAGTGAGGGCTTGTTCAGGCTGACTGGGACAAGCTGCTAGTTATGCTGCTACAGACTCTGTACAGTATAAATGCATTCTGGGTATGTGTGTATGCTGGTATCTTCAGATGTTCCTGGACCTCCTACCTGTGCTGCTCCAGGGTCTCGGGAGTCTTCCAGTCTGGTAAGGTGCTGGCACACAGCATCACCATGCTGATGACAGCAAACAGCATGGACACTGTGGTGAGGACCTGGGCGAGCAGCGATGAGGCGGGCTCCTCGAAGGTCTTCCTGATGGTCTCCAGCCAGCAGTTCTGGTGCTCATCAGGGCACATGGGAACCTCTTCAGGGAAGAAGTGTACGGACAGCCGGTCATCCAGGCGGCGCTTGCAGCAGGGCTGCAGGTCTGAGCTCTCCAGACCCCAGTAGAGCATTTCATTATAGAAGGACAGCTCACACATGTGGGGCAGGAAGCGCAGGGTCCCGTGCTGCAGGTAAAGCAGGATCAGGCTGAAAGCCTCCGAGTGTCTGTCGAAGAAAAACTTGTTTTGGTCACAGTCGAACTCGTCACAGACCTGCCGCCATGCAGCCGGCTCAGCCTGCTGAGGGGGACTCGCTGCATCAGGTCTACAGGGAGGCAGAACCTGCGCCCTCCAACGTTCAAGGTGCAAAGACCACCAGACCTCATCCTACCAGTCTACAGACCGCCAGACCTCCTCCGCATAGTTTTACAGATCGCTAGACTTCATATCTACAGTTCTGCAGACCGCCAAAGCTCCTCTGTACAGTTTTACAATCACAGACGGCGAGAATTCATCTTACTGGAAACACTTATATAACAGATTTGATTTATTTGGGAAGATGTCCAGGGTTTGTCCTCCTCTGTGTTTGAACTCAGCAGCTAATACTTCAAAGTTCAGATCCCGTTTCCGTTCTCCATCTTTCTCTATCCGCCTGTTAAAGCTGAAGCTGTCCAGCTCTGTTTCACAGAGAGTCAGCAGCATTTGTTGGTGATTCATTTTGAAGAAGATGAATATAAACTCTGAGTTTTCCTGTATGAAAGAAAAATGTGTCCCCTGAGTGTTTCCTGGTTCAGGACCTACTGGTCAACATTGATCTGAGATGCTTCCTATCCATTACAGATAATCCCACAGTCGATAAATGAATAAAGATTCCTGCAGCTGTCAGCAGAGAAAGATTCAGTCTGTGCTCCAGCGTCACTAATGGATCATCACTCTTCTTTCCTAAGGAGACATCTCCCCCTGCTGGAGCACAGGAGTAATCTGTCGATCATTTCAAATCATCTACTTTAAAGAGTCCTCTCCTGCTGATGTTCAGGTGTATATCAGTATGTAGTGTCTCTACTTTAAAGAGTCCTCTCCTGTTGATGTTCAGGTGTATATCAGTATGTAGTGTCTCTACTTTAAAGAGTCCTCTCCTGCTGATGTTCAGGTGTATATCAGTATGTAGAGTCTCTACTTTAAAGAGTCCTCTCCTGCTGATGTTCAGGTGTATATCAGTATGTAGAGTCTCTACTTTAAAGAGTCCTCTCCTGCTGATGTTCAGGTGTATGTCAGTATGTAGTGTCTCTACTTTAAAGAGTCCTCTCCTGCTGATGTTCAGGTGTATATCAGTATGTAGAGTCTCTACTTTAAAGAGTCCTCTCCTGCTGATGTTCAGGTGTATATCAGTATGTAGCGTCTCTACTTTAAAGAGTCCTCTCCTGCTGATGTTCAGGTGTATATCAGTATGTAGAGTCTCTACTTTAAAGAGTCCTCTCCTGCTGATGTTCAGGTGTATATCAGTATGTAGTGTCTCTACTTTAAAGAGTCCTCTCCTGCTGATGTTCAGGTGTATATCAGTATGTAGTGTCTCTACTTTAAAGAGTCCTCTCCTGCTGATGTTCAGGTGTATATCAGTATGTAGAGTCTCTACTTTAAAGAGTCCTCTCCTGTTGATGTTCAGGTGTATATCAGTATGTAGTGTCTCTACTTAAAGAGTCCTCTCCTGCTGATGTTCAGGTGTATATCAGTATGTAGAGTCTCTACTTTAAAGAGTCCTCTCCTGCTGATGTTCAGGTGTATATCAGTATGTAGAGTCTCTACTTTAAAGAGTCCTCTCCCTGTTGATGTTCAGGTGTATATCAGTATGTAGTGTCTCTACTTTAAGAGTCCTCTCCTGCTGATGTTCAGGTGTATATCAGTATGTAGTGTCTCTACTTTAAAGAGTCCTCTCCTGTTGATGTTCAGGTGTGTATCAGTATGTAGCGTCTCTACTTTAAAGAGTCCCTCTCCTGCTGATGTTCAGGTGTATATCAGTATGTAGAGTCTCTACTTTAAAGAGTCCTCTCCTGCTGATGTTCAGGGTATATCAGTATGTAGTGTCTCTACTTTAAAGAGTCCTCTCCTGCTGATGTTCAGGTGTATATCAGTATGTAGTGTCTCTACTTTAAAGAGTCCTCTCCTGCTGATGTTCAGGTGTATTTCAGTATTGTAGAGTCTCTACTTTAAAGAGTCCTCTCCTGTTGATGTCAGGTGTATATCAGTAGTGTAGTGTCTCTACTTTAAAGAGTCCTCTCCTGCTGATGTTCAGTGTATATCAGTATGTAGAGTCTCTACTTAAAGAGTCCTCTCTCCTGCTGATGTTCAGGTGTATATCAGTATGTAGAGTCCTCTACTTTAAAGAGTCCTCTCCTGTTGATGTCAGGTGTATATCAGTATGTAGTGTCTCTACTTTAAAGAGTCCTCTCCTGCTGATGTTCAGGTGTATATCAGTATGTAGTGTCCTCTACTTTAAAGAGTCCTCTCCTGCTGATGTTCAGGTGTATATCAGTATGTAGCGTCTCTACTTTAAAGAGTCCCTCTCCTGCTGATGTTCAGGTGTATATCAGTATGTAGAGTCTCTACTTTAAAGAGTCCTCTCCTGCTGATGTTCAGGTGTATGTCAGTATGTAGTGTCTCTACTTTAAAGAGTCCTCTCCTGCTGATGTTCAGGTGTATATCAGTATGTAGTGTCTCTACTTTAAAGAGTCCTCTCCTGCTGATGTTCAGGTGTATATCAGTATGTAGTGTCTCTACTTTAAAGAGTCCTCTCCTGCTGATGTTCAGCTGTATATCAGTATGTAGAGTCTCTACTTTAAAGAGTCCTCTCCTGCTGATGTTCAGGTGTATGTCAGTATGTAGTGTCTCTACTTTAAAGAGTCCTCTCCTGCTGATGTTCAGGTGTATATCAGTATGTAGCGTCTCTACTTTAAAGAGTCCTCTCCTGCTGATGTTCAGGTGTATATCAGTATGTAGTGTCTCTACTTTAAAGAGTCCTCTCCTGTTGATGTTCAGGTGTGTATCAGTATGTAGTGTCTCTACTTTAAAGAGTCCTCTCCTGCTGATGTTCAGGTGTATATCAGTATGTAGTGTCTCTACTTTAAAGAGTCCTCTCCTGTTGATGTTCAGGTGTATATCAGTATGTAGAGTCTCTACTTTAAAGAGTCCTCTCCTGTTGATGTTCAGGTGTATATCAGTATGTAGTGTCTCTACTTTAAAGAGTCCTCTCCTGTTGATGTTCAGGTGTGTATCAGTATGTAGTGTCTCTACTTTAAAGAGTCCTCTCCTGCTGATGTTCAGGTGTATATCAGTATGTAGTGTCTCTACTTTAAAGAGTCCTCTCCTGCTGATGTTCAGGTGTATATCAGTATGTAGAGTCTCTACTTTAAAGAGTCCTCTCCTGCTGATGTTCAGGTGTATATCAGTATGTAGAGTCTCTACTTTAAAGAGTCCTCTCCTGCTGATGTTCAGGTGTGTATCAGTATGTAGTGTCTCTACTTTAAAGAGTCCTCTCCTGCTGATGTTCAGGTGTATATCAGTATGTAGAGTCTCTACTTTAAAGAGTCCTCTCCTGCTGATGTTCAGGTGTATATCAGTATGTAGTGTCTCTACTTTAAAGAGTCCTCTCCTGCTGATGTTCAGGTGTATATCAGTATGTAGAGTCTCTACTTTAAAGAGTCCTCTCCTGCTGATGTTCAGGTGTATATCAGTATGTAGTGTCTCTACTTTAAAGAGTCCTCTCCTGCTGATGTTCAGGTGTATATATGTATGTGCTGCAGCACCTTTTTGTCTGAAACCAGAGCCAACTATGTTCCTGAAGTAAACAAAGGATTCCAATGGAGGCGTTTCAGGCATGGAGGAGGAAGAAACCCCCTCTGGAGGAACACAGGGATTGTATCCTTTACATACACCTAAAGAACTACAGGAGAGGGCTAGAGGGCATCATCAATCAGAGAAAGTCACTTTCAACACACACTGATTTATTGAAAGTCTCTTATCCCTGAACATATTCATAACACACACACACACACACACACACACACACACACACACACACACACACACACACACACACACACACACACTCACTCTGTGTGCTCAGTGGTCTCTCAGTGTCTCTGTGTTTTTTTGAGTCTCCTGGTTTCTGAAGTTTCTAACGTTTCTGGCATATCGACCGTCTGAAACTAAGACAGACCCGTTGATAGGCAACATCTGATTGGTCACAGAGCTCCAGACTGCTGTTCATTTACAGTGAGGTAGGCGGGCTGTCCAGCTTTCCGTCAGAGGAACCGGGGGTCCCGATTGGCTCGCCGGGAGCGAAACCTGATCTCAGACAGTTTGGAGTTGATGCCGGATCCGATGACCCCCCGCTTAGCGAGAGGGAAACGAGACAGGATCGCATCTGAGGACAGAGAGAAAGAGATACAGGTGAGGGGGGGTGGGGGCGGAGAGAGGGGTGAGAGAGAAACAGGTGAGTGAGAGAGAGAGAGGTGAGGGGTGCGACAGACTATATGACATGCTGGGATGGGTGGTACGTACTGAAGATGGCGTTGATCCGGTGGGGATCCAATGCTCGGCGCTGCGAGTGCGAGGCAGGCCGCCGGCTCCGCCCCCCCCGCAGGTTGCTGTTCATCAGGGTATTCATATCAAACACCCCTAGTAGCAGCATGCGAGCCATCGCCGTGGGAGACACCGCCTGATTGGCCGACTGCCAGGAGCTGATGTCACAAAGGACTCCAGAGCCAGGGTACACCTCTACCTGACTCACCTGCACAGATAGGCCAGGCCAGGGAGGGGTCAATTTCGATACCAGCAGGACCCTAATGAGGGGGTCAGGAGCTGCAGACATGTGAACTTGTGGCTATTGAGGTCTTAACAGAGTCTTAACGGGGTCTTAAGGAGGCCTTAATGAGGTATCAAAAACTGTTAACAGGGTCTTAACGAAGTCTTCACAAACAGTTAAGGAGGTCCTAACCAGCGTAAATCATACCATATTAACCTCGCCATTGGAGGCGAACTGTTATTATACTATGTGAACACTTCCTGTCTGTGTTACCTGTCCATCCAGGTGTGCGGCGGTGCACTGGCTCTCTGAGCAGCTCCTCCTCAGCTCCTCCATGTCGGTCTGTCTGCAGAGAGGAGCCTCCTCCCCCCATGTGGCTACCCAGGGGGGGCCCTTCCTCCCCCATGTGGCTCCCCAGGGGAGGGCCCTCCTCCCCCTCCCAGGACAGCTCCTCCTGCTGCTGCACCAACGGGCTGAATCCTGCATCTTGATTGGTCGCTGCCTGCTGCTGCGAGTAGGCGGGGTAACCGTTGGCCCTGCCTGTTAATGTGGAGACGGAGTGATTGCCATTGCCCAACGTCTGCCACATGGTGGACAGGAGACCGGGGATTTCTGAAATGTAGTCACAATAAGCGTCATCAAATCAGAATACAGAAGTGACAGAAAGTAAGGGCGGGACTTCCTGTCTCACCGTGAACCAGTGTCTCTTTCAGCCTCTGGTTCTCCGACTGAAGATCCTCCTTCTCTCGCTCCAGATCTCGAACTCGTGACCGCAGGAAGTGAAGCTCAGCGAACGATGGGTCACCTGACTCCACCTTCACCTCCTGCAGGGGGAGAGTCACAAAGCCTCAGACACAGCGGTTCACTCTCACCTGACTCAACCTTTCCCTCCTGCAGGGGGTGGAGTCACAGAGCGTCAGACACAGCTATTCCCTCTCACCTGACTCCTCCTTCACCTGCAGCTGATTCATCAAACTTTATTCAAACAACCACTCAGCGACATACAGAAAAGATGACTCAGCATTAAGTTTATCATGATGAATGTGTGGTGAGGACCCTGAGACAGGAAGTACCCTCAGAATACTACATAGACACACACACACACAGAGCAATACACACATAGAGAAGCACACACAAGCACACAGAAACACACAGACACTAATTAAGGCCCAGCAGCGCCTCTACTTCATCAGGAAGCTCAAGCGAGCAGGAGCCCCCCCCCCCCCCGTCATGCTCTCATTCTACCGAGGCGCCACTGAGAGCATCCTCAGCACCTGCTTCACGCTGTGGTTTGGAAGCTGCACCGCCTCCATCCACAAGAGCGTGCAGCGCATCGTGAACTCTGCCCAGAGGATCATCGGGGTCTCACTCCCTACACTCCAGGACATCTACAGCACCCGCCTCACCCGCAAAGCACTCGGCATTGCGGGGGAGCCCACCCACCCCTCCAACAGCCTCTTCAGCCTCCCGCCTTCAGAGGGAAGGTCCTGCAGCCTCCGCTCGAGCTCCACCAGGCTGAGGAACAGCTTCTTCCACCAGGCGGTCAGGATGCTGAACTCTGTCCCTCCCTCCCTCTCTCCTCTCACTCTCTCCCTCCCTCTCTCTCTCGCTCTATCCTCCATCCCTCCCTCAATCCTCTGTCTCTCTCTCCTCCCTACCTCTCTACCTCCCTCTCCTCTCGCTCCCCCTCTCTCCGTCCCTCCCTCTCTCTCCCCCTCTCTCATCTCCCTTTACCCCCGCTCCTATCTCTCCCCTGACCTCTCCGCCCTCCGTCCCACCCACCTTTCCCCACAGCCTCAATGGAAATGTAGCAGGACATGAATCCCCCTCCCTCACACACCCGTCCCTCATCCAGCACCAGTCCCCTTCTATTCTCCGCTGCCACTGAAAGTATTTTCTGCCCTACCTGCACCACCCAACATCTGTATATATTACTTAGTTTTTGTTTTGTATACCCCTTTTTACCCCCCCTTTTTTTCTAGGCTCTTCTCTTTTTATGTTAGATGTTCTTTTATATTCGCACTGTGGGACTGCCAGAAACGGTATTTCAGTTCTGTGTGTTTAACACATGTGGAGACTTGACAATAAAGTGGACTTTGACTTTGATTAACACACAAAGTCATAGACCCTTTATTATACTATAATAAAACAAATGAAAGAGGATAAAAATCAGCATATACATATTCATATATATATATACATATATATACATGTATATATATGTATATATATATATGAATATATATATACATATATATATATATATATTCATATATATATATATATGTATATATATATATATATACATATATATATATATATATTCATATATATATATATATGTATATATATATATATGAATATATATATATTATACATATATATATATATGAATATGTATATATATTCATATATATATATATACATATATATATACATATTCATATATATATGTATATATATATATATTCATATATATATATACATATATATATACATATTCATATATTATATATATATGTATATATATATATATATACATATATATATATATATGTATATATATATATATTCATATATATATACATATATACATATATATTCATATATATGTATATATATATGAATATATATATACATATATATTCATATATATATATACATATATATGAATATATATGTATATATATATATTCATATATATATATATACATATATATATATATATGAATATATATATATATATATATTCATATATATGTATATATATATGAATATATATATACATATATATATATGAATATGTATATATATGTATATATATATACATATATATACATATATATATACATATATATGTATATATATATGTATATATATATACATATATATACATATATATATATGTATATATATATATATTCATATATATATATATATATACATATATATATATATATATATATATGTATATATATATGAATATGTATATATACATATATATATACATATTCATATATATATACATATATATATATGTATATATATGTATATATATATGAATATGAATATATATATGTATATATATGTATATATATATACATATATATATACATATATATGTATATATATATGTATATATATGTATATATATATACATATATATACATATTCATATATATATATGTATATATATATATGAATATGTATATATATACATATTCATATATATATGTATATATATATGAATATGTATATATATATGTATAAATATAACTATATATACATATAAATATATGTATATATATGTATATATATATATATATATATATATATATATATACATATATACATATATACATATATATATATATATATATATATATATATATATATAGTATTGCATGCACTGCATGTATATGCAGCATGTATATACATGCAGTGCAGCATCTCTACGGTTCTCACCGCGGTACCCAGAGTCCGCTGCAGGACGCTGCTCTCGGGACTGCTGTCCTCCATCAGGACCGGCACGACGGTGAACTGCAGATATCTCCCGCTAATCTCCCGGTTATACTCCGGTTGAGTCCCGGTTGAAGCTCACAAAGACACACAAAGAAAAAATGAAAACAAGTTTATTAAAATTCATAAATACAGTCCACTTCCGGTGCTCCTTGAGACGTCATTTCCGTGCTGTAGTTCTTTGTGTTCACGGTGAATGTATGGCAGGACTGCGGTATCCAGCGTGCACCGCGGCACAAGGAAGAACGTAAACAGGAAGTAAACTGAAGGACGAATAGACAGATGATCGGTGAGAACTTTAACATGCTCTGTAATGCTCAGTAACACCGTGTGATACTCATTATCATCAGTGTTTGTGAGGTATCACCTGACAGATATGTGATCATGCTCTGTAATGCTCAGTAACACCGTGTGATACTCATTATCATCAGTGTTTGTGAGGTATCACCTGACAGATATGTGATCATGCTCTGTAATGCTCAGTAACACCGTGTGATACTCATTATCATCAGTGTTTGTGAGGTATCACCTGACAGATATGTGATCATGCTCTGTAATGCTCAGTAACACCGTGTGATACTCATTATCATCAGTGTTTGTGAGGTATCACCTGACAGATATGTGATCATGCTCTGTAATGCTCAGTAACACCGTGTGATACTCATTATCATCAGTGTTTGTGAGGTATAACCTCGGCACGGGGGTTCCTGTGGAGCTGCAGGAGGAGGCCAGCGTTTCTGATCTAAAGGAGGTGGTGGGGAGTCAGCAGGGGGTCAGACCTGACCTCCTCAGGGTTCTGTTTGCTGGGAGGGAGCTGAGGAACACTTCCACCCTACAGGTGAGGAACCTCCTTACAGGTGAGCAGAAACTCCACCCTACAGGCGAGGAACCTCCTTACAGGTGAGGAGAACCTTCACCCTACAGGCGAGGAACCTCCTTACAGGTGAGGAGAACCTCCTCCCTACAGTTGAGGAACCTCCTTAGATGTGAGGAGAACCTCCTCCCTACAGGTGAGGAACCTCCTTAGAGGTGAGGAGAACCTCCTCCCTACAGGTGAGGAACTGAGTCCTGACATCTAAGTTAATCTAGTTAACCCTAACTCTCCCCCTCCCCTCCCCTCCACCCCTCTCAGGAAAGTGACCTTCCGGAGCAGAGCACCGTCCATGTGGTCCTCCCCCCTTCTGACTCCCCCTCCTCCCAGTTGCTTCTCCCGCAGCAGCGTCTGGCTCGGGGGAGCGGCGAGCAGCTGGACCTCACCCGCTCCCTCCCCTCCACCTCGTCCGGCTTGGCAGTCATCCTGGAGGGGGGGCAAACAGGGTGGGGAGGAGGAGCAGCAGAGGAGGTTCAGGCTGCAGAAGTGACAGGTGAGTCTGTAGTTTACCCTGTGTAAAACCAAATGTTGTTGGCATGGTTCTAGCAATGACAACGCACTGCACTAACTACATTGAATGTCAACGTACATATTTACAAATTTTACAGACCATAATATTACACTACAGGTGTGCGTACCTGCAGTTCTTTCTTCGTGTTCTGTAAGAGCTGCAGGTCTGTGCAGCCGGGGAAGCTGAGGGTTCGCTGCCGGAGCTGCAGACAAACAACACTGACACTCAGCAGGGTGAGAAAGCTTATTCATGTCGGGGATGGACTCATGATACTGACTCATGTCGGGGATGGACTCATGATACTGACTCATGTCGGGGATGGACTCATGATACTGACTCATGTCGGGGATGGACTCATAATGCTGATTCATGTCGGGGATGGACTCATGATACTGACTCATGTCGGGGGTGGACTCATAATGCTGATTCATGTCGGGGATGGACTCATAATGCTGACTCATGTCGGGGATGGACTCATAATGCTGATTCATGTCGGGGATGGACTCATAATGCTGACTCATGTCGGGGATGGACTCATAATGCTGATTCATGTCGGGGATGGACTCATAATGCTGATTCATGTCGGGGATGGACTCATGATACTGACTCATGTCGGGGATGGACTCATAATGCTGATTCATGTCGGGGATGGACTCATAATGCTGACTCATGTCGGGGATGGACTCATGATACTGACTCATGTCGGGGATGGACTCATGATACTGACTCATGTCGGGGATGGACTCATAATGCTGATTCATGTCGGGGATGGACTCATAATGCTGACTCATGTCGGGGATGGACTCATAATGCTGATTCATGTCGGGGATGGACTCATGATACTGACTCATGTCGGGGATGGACTCATAATGCTGATTCATGTCGGGGATGGACTCATGATGCTGATTCATGTCGGGGATGGACTCATAATGCTGACTCATGTCGGGGATGGACTCATAATGCTGACTCATGTCGGGGATGGACTCATGATGCTGATTCATGTCGGGGATGGACTCATAATGCTGACTCATGTCGGGGATGGACTCATAATGCTGATTCATGTCGGGGATGGACTCATAATGCTGACTCATGTCGGGGATGGACTCATAATGCTGATTCATGTCGGGGATGGACTCATAATGCTGATTCATGTCGGGGATGGACTCATGATACTGACTCATGTCGGGGATGGACTCATAATGCTGACTCATGTCGGGGATGGACTCATAATGCTGACTCATGTCGGGGATGGACTCATAATGCTGACTCATGTCGGGGATGGACTCATAATGCTGACTCATGTCGGGGATGGACTCATAATGCTGACTCATGTCGGGGGATGGACTCATGATACTGACTCATGTCGGGGATGGACTCATAATGCTGACTCATGTCGGGGATGGACTCATAATGCTGACTCATGTCGGGGATGGACTCATAATGCTGACTCATGTCGGGGATAGACTCATATTGCTGACTCATGTCGGGGATGGACTCATAATGCTGACTCATGTCGGGGATGGACTCATAATGCTGACTCATGTCGGGGATGGACTCATAATGCTGACTCATGTCGGGGATGGACTCATAATGCTGATTCATGTCGGGGATGGACTCATAATGCTGATTCATGTCGGGGATGGACTCATAATGCTGACTCATGTCGGGGGAAGGACTCATAATGCTGACTCATGTCGGGGATGGACTCATAATGCTGACTCATGTCGGGGGATGGACTCATAATGCTGATTCATGTCGGGGATGGACTCATGATACTGACTCATGTCGGGGTAGGACTCATAATGCTGACTCATGTCAGGGTTAAGACTCATGATGCTGACTCATGTCTGGGTTTATACTCATAATGCTGACTCATGTAAGGGTTAAGACTCATGATGCTGACTCATGTCAGGGTTAAGACTCATGATGCTGACTCATGTCAGGGTTAAAACTCATGATGCTGACTCATGTCAGGGTTAAGACTCATGATGCTGACTCATGTCTGGATTTATACTCATAATGCTGACTCATGTCAGGATGTTAGGACCCATAATGCTGACTCATGTCGGGGAAGGACTCATAATGGTGACTCATGTCAGGGTTAAGACTCATGATGCTGACTCATGTCGGGGAAGGACTCATAATGCTGACTCATGTCAGGGTTAACACTCATGATGCTGACTTATGTCTGGGTTTATACTCATAATGCTGTCTTATGTCTGGGTTAAGACTTATAGTGCTGACTCATGTCAGGGTTAAGACTTATAGTGCTTAGTCATGTTAGATTCTAATCAAATCCTGACTCATGTTACCTCTCAGGGTCCATCCTGCTGGGATGACGTCCTCATCCGAGGCCGTGTCCACGGTGTGTGTCAATCAGACGGTTGTCAAGGCAATGAAGCAGTAAGAGGGGGCGGAGCTGATGATTTATAAAGCCACTAGAGCATTCTGGGAGATGTAGTTTAACCTGTGTGTGTGTGTG
>NC_086371.1:0-2500 GCF_036324505.1 Eleginops maclovinus
ACAGACAGGGAAAAAAAACCCAGGGGGGGGACAGACAACAAAAGAGACCAACAAGAGAAAAAACGGGCAAGACGACAGCAGGACATCAAGGCCCAGAACAGACAGGAAACTATTAGAGGACAGACAGACAGGACATTGGAGGACAGACAGACAGGACATCAGAGGACAGACAGGACATCAGACAGACAGGACATCGGAGGACAGACAGACAGGATATCAGACAGGACATCGGAGGACAGACAGACAGGAAATTAGAGGACAGACAGACAGGACATCGGAGGACAGACAGACAGGACATCAGATGACAGACAGGACATCAGAGGACAGACAGACAGGACATCAGAGGACAGACAGACAGGACATCAGAGGACAGACAGGACATCAGACAGACAGGACATCGGAGGACAGACAGACAGGATATCAGACAGGACATCGGAGGACAGACAGACAGGAAATTAGAGGACAGACAGACAGGACATCGGAGGACAGACAGACAGGACATCAGATGACAGACAGGACATCAGAGGACAGACAGACAGGACATCGGAGGACAGACAGACAGGACATCAGAGGACAGACAGGACATCAGACAGACAGGACATCAGAGGACAGACAGACAGCATTAGCCCTAAACCATGACTCAGTTAAAAAGCTTCTTTAAAAGAGTTCTATGTGTTTATCATTTGCGTGTGTGTGTGTGTGTGTGTGTGTGTGTGTGTGTGTGTGTGTGTGTGTGTGTGTGTGTGTGTGTTTCATGCTGAGTCTCACCGGGTGTTTGACAGAGTAGTTGATGATCAGGAAGTCGTTCCCCAGAGGAAGCCAAGACCTCATTGTCACAAAGTCTCTGTTCTTCAGGGGACTCGGACATCTCCCTGCACACACACACACACACACACACACACACACACACACACACACACACACACACACACACACACACACACACACACACACACACACACACAGTCAGTGCAGTAGCAGCAGTACTACACTGACTGTGATAGTGTCCAGGTGAACCTACAGGAGTAATATCCCACGTCAGCGTTGGCGGTCAGCCGGCCGATGTCGTAGGTCTCGATCATGTTGGCGTCCCATTTCCTGCGGTAGCTGGTGTCGTGGAGGACGTCGTACAGCGTCTCCGCCGCCACATCCTTACACACTATCCTCATCTGAGACACACACATGTTTAATGACTAACTGGGACAAGAAGTGACTGACTTGATCAGACCTCTATCCTCCACACCAGCTGACGGGTTTGTGTCCTCAGTGGATAACAGCGCTGGCTCAGCCTGCCTCAGCTGGTGGACGGGTCTGTAAAGGACTTTGGTTCTACAGGATTTCATCTTCAGGTGCATCTTTTTACATCTTTTTTATGTCCCAAAACAGATTCAATATCACTCAATATCAATACTTTAATATGATATACGTCACTTATTGTTCGAGTACATTGCCAAATGTTTCAGCAATGGCTGTGAAGATTTTATAAGTGATGTGTGCTTTACTTTTTATTATTGCCTTTTCTTTTTTACCATATGCCACTGTTGCTGTAACACTGGGTGTCCCCACTGTGGGACAGATAAAGGACTCCTTAGGACTCCTGAAGCAGCTCTGTGTTCTCCGTGGTTCTGAAGCCTTGAGGCTCTCTGACAGACATGTGATCCGGTCTGCAGGACCTCAGGGTTTTCCATGCTGACTCTGAGTCACCAGACACTAAGGTCAGACGCTCCGTGTAACTCAATCAGCGTCTCGTTAATCATTCATAACAAGCCTCTTGTCTCTGTCGTCATGTCTGTCTCCGCGTCCCTCTGAAGACCTGCAGCGCTGCGTTCAAATGCCTGTTCAACACAATATCTCCCGTATGCGCATTCACCATGAACATGATGAATGTTTCTCAGTAGAGGATGGAGCTCCCTGTTCTGATGTGTCCATGAATCTTAGGAACGTCACAGTAGGCGGGGTTTGGCCTTTCAATTAGGAGACGTGCACAGGTGCTCACTATGAGAGGGAGGGGAAACTATATCAACCGCTTGGCAGAAATCTCATGGTGAAACCCGTAGAAACCGAGCAAAGAGTGTGTGTTCAGATGTTTAGTGAACAAAGCATCTCAGGAAACCACTCTGAATTATTGAGTGGTGTGTGTGTGTGTGTGTGTGTGTGTGTGTGTGTGTGTGTGTGTGTGTGTGTGTGTGTGTGTGTGTGTCAGTCTGGTGTCAAACACACTCTGAAGAGTAAGGAATTATTAATAATGATGATAAATAATAAATAATCTCCACTAATTACTCTGTAACCGCAATGCACATTATACACACACACTCTCTCTCTCTCTCTCTCCCCCCCCCACCCACCCACCCACCCACCCACCCACACACACACACACACACACACACACACACACACACACACACACACACACACACACACACACACACACACACACACACACACACACACACACACACACAGAGTTTCTATGGAGGCCTGCAGGTGCTAACCCTCCCCC